>NC_025995.2:32303145-32359029 GCF_000442705.2 Elaeis guineensis | reverse complement strand
AGATTGGAAGCTGGAGTCTGTGAACCCCACAAGTTTCAGATCTGACTCGCCATAAACCAACCATTGTCCTTAGTATTTCTCAAATACTTAAGGATGGCTTTAACCACTTTCCAGTGATCTTCTCCAGGATCAGATTGGTATCTACTCACTACTCCTAGTGAGTATGCCACATCTGGTCTTGTACATATCATGGCGTACATGATAGATCCTACGGCTGAAGCATATGGGACTCTACTCATACGCTCTCTCTCTTCAGGAGTTGTCGGACAATCCTTCTTAGAGAGAGAAATTCCATGGCCTATCGGTAGATAGCCCTTCTTGGAATTTTCCATGCTGAACCTCTTCAGCACAGTGTCTATGTACATGGACTGGGATAACCCAAGCATCCTTTTAGATCTATCCCTATAGATCTTCATCCCTAGGATGTAGGATGCTTCACCCAAGTCCTTCATGGAGAACTGTGATGACAACCAAACCTTTATTCCCTGTAGTGCGGGGATGTCATTCCCGATTAAGAGAATGTCATCCACGTACAAGACAAGAAATACCACAACTGGACCATTTGCCCATTTATAGATGCAGGGCTCTTCTCCATTCTTAATGAAGCCATACGTTTTGATCACCTTATCAAAACGCATGTTCCAACTCCGAGAAGCTTGCTTCAATCCATAAATGGATCTCTGAAGCTTGCACACCTTGGACTCATCTGTGGATGTAAACCCTTCAGGTTGTATCATATACACCTCTTCAGTCAGCTCTCCATTCAGGAAAGCTCTCTTTACATCCATCTGCCAGATCTCATAATCCAGATGGGCAGCTATTGCAAGCATTATCCGAATAGATTTGAGCATTGTCACAGGGGAAAACGTCTCGTCATAGTCAATACCATAACATTGACGATACCCCTTGGCAACCAGACGGGCTTTATAGGTCTCCACCTTTCCGTCTGCGCCCCTCTTCCTTTTGAAGACCCATTTACACCCAATGGGTTTAACCCCTTCAGGTGGGTCAACCAATGTCCATACATCGATGACCTTCATGGACTCCATTTCGGATTTCATGGCTTCAAGCCATTTCTCGGAATCAGGTCTCTGCATAGCATCCATATAGGTGATCGGATCTTCATTATTCTCATCAAGTTCGATGGGATCACCGTCCCGGATCAAGAAACCGTAGTATCTGTCCGGCTGACACGGTACTCTACCGGATCGCCTTAATGGTACAGGTATATTGGGCTCCAGATCTGATCTAATCATATTCGACTCAGGTTCAGCTATTGGTGTCGGTCCTTCTACCTATTGAACTTCATCAAGTTCAACCTTAGAGGCAACGGTTCCTTCACCAAGGAACTCCTTTTCTAAAAAGATTGCCTTAAGGCTGACGAACACCTTTTGTTCATCAGCATGGTAGAAAAAATATCTTTTTGTCTCTTTGGGGTACCCTATGAATGAGCATTTGTCAGACCTAGGTCCAAGTTTGTCTGTGACTAATCGTTTGACATAGACCGGGCACTCCCAGACCCAAAGGTGTGAAAGTGCTGGCTTACGTCCCGTCCATATCTCATATGGAGTCTTAATTACAGACTTACTTGGAACCCTATTTAATAGATAACAGACCGATTCGAGTGCATATCCCCAGAAGGATATCGGCAAGCTAGCAAAACCCATCATGGATCGGACCATGTCTAACAGAGTCCGATTCCTCCTTTCAGACACACCATTATGCTGTGGTGTTCCTGGAGGAGTCCATTGGGAGAGAATCCCATTCTCTCCTAGATATGTGAGAAATTCACTAGAAATGTATTCTCCTCCTCGATCAGATCGAAGAGTTTTAATACTCTTCCCAGTTTGTTTTTCTACTTCACTTCGGAATCGTTTGAACATTTCAAATGAATCCGACTTATGTTTCATCAGATAGACATATCCATATCGTGATAGGTCATCCGTGAAAGTTATGAAGTAGAAATATCCACCTCTAGCACTGGTGCTCATGGGTCCGCATACATCAGTATGTATTAGGCCTAAGAGCTCAGTAACTCTCTCACCTTTTCCAGTAAAAGGTGACTTGGTCATTTTACCAAGAAGACAGGACTCACAGGTTGAAAGTGATTCACAATCACTAACTTCGAGGATTCCCTCTTGAGTCAACCTGTTTATTCTGTTCTTATTTATATGACCTAGCCTACAGTGCCATAAGTAGATATCTGACACACTATCTAATCTAGAGTGCTTGCCAGTTGAATAGACTACATTAACAGGTTGTGATAACATATACACACCATTGTTCAAATGTCCACAAAAAATAGTAACACCATTCTCAATGATATTACAAATTTGTTTCTTTATTGAAATTTCATAATCATTTTTGGCCAGAAGGCCTACAGAAATGACATTTAAAAAGAAACTGGGACAGAAATGACAATCATTAAGAACAACGATATGGGATTCAAATACAAGTTTCAAGATTCCTAATGCTAGAACTGGAACTGGTCTTCCATCTCCAACGTTCAGGAACCTCTCGCATTGCTCGAATCTCCTACTGACCTGCAACCCCTGCAACGAATTGCAAATATGGTAAGGGCTACCGGTATCCAATACCCAGTCAGTTATATCACAAATAGAGAAATTGCAAGGAGTTATCATATAAATACCTTGCCCAGCAACAACTTGCTGCTTTCTCTGCCTGTTCGGGTCTAGGGAGGCAATGTACTGGGGACAGTTCCTCTTTCAATGCCCCCGCTTCTTGCAAAAGAAGCATTCAGCTTGACTCTTATCGGGTTTGATCTTTTTGGTCTGAGACTGCGCAGATGTTCCAGCCTGAACTTGCACCTTCTTCACTTTCTTCTTCTTGTTCTTCTTCCCTTTCTTAAAGGGTCGAGAACCAGAAGATGAACCTCCCACTAAGTTCACCGACTCCTTATGGAGTTGGTGATCTTTCTCAAAGTTCTGAAGTAACCCCAATAATCCGTGGTAGTTTACTTCAGGCTTTGTCATTCTATAATGAGTGAGGAATGGGAGATAAGACTTGGGCAGCGAGTTTAGTATTGCATCTTTCCCAAGATGCTCATGCAAGGGAAAGCCGAGCTTGCTCAATCGTTCCATCAGCTCGATCATGTACAATACATGATTAGTGACAGAGGCACCATCCCGCATTTTGGCGTTGAAGATGGCACAACTAGTCTTGTGCCTCTCCACGTCATCGGGTGTGCCAAAGGCATCCTCCAACACTTGAAGCATGTCCTTTGACTGAGCCGTCTCGAATCTGCGACTGAACTCGTCGCTCATAGCAGCCAGCATGATACAGCACACCGTGGTCCGATCACTGAGCCACTTCTGGTAAGTGTCTCTGACTGTTCCACGTGCATTGACAGCTGGCTCCTCAGGTGCAGGATCCATTATCACATATAGGATCCGTTCATGCTCTAGGACTATCTTCAACTTTCGGTACCAGCTACTGAAGTTGGGTCCCACCAACTTATCATTGTCAAACAATGATCGGAGCGATAGGGAAGTGGCCATATTTGCACAAAGGAGAACCATAACCTAATTAGTAATTGATTCATTAAACCTAAAGATTTGAACTTTAATCAAAAGGTTTCTTCCACTATTTTATTCGAATTGGTAGCCTCTACCTCCAACTCGAGGAATTACCCTAATTCCTTAGTGGGTACTAGAATCCACTTAGACTGCACACAAGCTCAACTTTGGTTGGTCAACCCATGTACATCTAAGGGTAGGTTCATAACCAATTATTTCTCTAAACAATTTCTAGTAATTTTAATTTTGCCCCAGAAACCTAATCAGTAGGCTTTGGCCTCCACTGTAAGGATCCGGTTAGGTCCAACCATTAACATGATCATACTTGGTGTATCTAACCAACGAATGATTAAGCCCAACTTTGGTTGGCTCACCTAACCACCATTAGAGAGACACTTCCAAGTCATCATATGATGAGTGATAATTCCATTAGTCATCAAGCACCAGGCCTTTGGGTCTGCAATGATTATTGAGTTAATGGACTCATTATCAAACACCTTAATGGGAGGCTATGACTCAGTTATCTCCATAACTTTATCATTTTAAGGATCTAATAATTTTAGAAGATTTAAATAATTTAGAGGATGAGATCAGATGAACCAGCTTATCATGATCCTCCCATTGGCTTCACCAAGTCAGCTTAAGGGAGACCATTAAAGGGGCTGGTCTAGGAGCACCTAAATCAGTCACACTGATTTACCTAGCTGACATGGGTCAGCTCGAATAGTCAAGTGATCCGATCAAAATATAATTTCACCAAGAGGCCAGGTAAGTTCGATCAGTGGGAGGGTCTGCCAAAGCTTGCCTTAGACACCATCAGAAATGACCAGGTAAGCGGGCTCCCAATTAAAAACCACCGGTCTGGTTTACCTTAGACACCAACTGGTTTAATTAGTTTTGATTAGATCAACCTAACAGTTCGTGCTAGACCGCTTAGCCAAGAATCAAGTCCATTTGGTTCTCGTTAAAGACATGGACTTGACCAACTACAACTATTGTAATTGATCTAGAGAATCCTTGACCTAATCTAAGACAACAATTGATTAGATTTAGTCAATTCTCTAATTAAGTCCATCTTTAATCTAACCATAGGTCTAACCCAATTAATGGACCTAATTTCCACTAACCCATTAACCCAATGTGTTATGATTTGTGTCTTAGGTTCTTCAATTCACAATCCTAGAACCTAATCAAACAACTTCTTAATTCTTAATTAAGTTTTGGGCTGAGGGTTGGGTTCGGCTTTTCAAAAAATAATTTTCATATTTATAAAATAATTTTACAATATGATTCTACCAATCATATTGCATATTTGATTCATAATCAAGATGCAAGTGAAATAAACATGAAACTACTTTAGATCCAATCTAAACAGGTTCATGTAATTGAAACAATTTCAACTTTAAATAATTTCTTTGCACAAAAATTATTAACAAAGAGATTTTATTTCAGATTTAAATATCTTTTAAATCTAATAAATCATAAATTTAATCTAGATCATATCTAATAAATTTATGATTAAAGATAGATCTACACAAACTAGGACAACCTTTGCACTGTAAGGGGTAAACCTTACAGCAGGACAACCTTGCAGTTTGTGATTGATCTAAAATTTTAATTTCAGATTTAATAATCAGATTATAAATTAGATCTAATCTAAAAATAATCTAAGCATGTATAAATAATCATGTAATAAAGAACCTAGGCTCTGATACCAATTGTAGGAACCAGATCTAGGATTTCAGGGTTAGATCTTGAAACTTTTTCAAGATCATACAGCAGAAGACTTAAATTGCATGATTATTATATAGAATTAAATCATAAATTAAAATATATAAATATAGCATGAACTACATGTTGATCATATCAACATATTTTTATACCACATCTAATGTATGTATTAAACAATAGATCAGATCTATTACCTCGCAAGTTAGATGCTCTAACCTCGCTGATCCGGGCTTAAGGAAGATGTTGCAAGCCGCACATGCGTCCGGCCTCTAGGAGTCATCCACACGAGCCCACGAATCTCGATCAGAAGTCCTGCTTCAGGAAATCAGCACAGTATGCTAGTACTGCGTTGATCCTTCTTTGATGGTTGATCAGGTGCCTCCTTCTTCTTGATTTGGACTCTTCCAAAGATGGAAAGTAGAAGAAGAAGTTTCAGATCTGAGACGCTCTCAGGAAACTCAAGATGGAAGGAGGAAAGATATGAAAATAAAAACCCTAGAAGAAGACCCTCTTCTTCTTCACATTTTTTTCTCTAGACACCCAAACTTGCGTCTTTTATATCTCCATGACCCAAAGGTATTTCTCTCTGATTTTTGGATGACAGAAATGTATCTCAAATATCTATCTCCTCCTAAATTTTTACAAAGAAACTCATCTTATATAGAGAGATATGATAGAGTCCTTGTCTAGGTCAAACACCTAGTCAAGGCTTATCCAAACATGGCAAGTTAAGGGACGCCCAACTCTTGAGCACCTCCTCCATATTTTCATGCATGGATCACAAGAAAAAGGTGCATAATGTATACTCTAAAAGCCATGAAAATTCCAAAAAAAATTTGGATAAATTCGGTGCAAAATTGAAAGAGTTTTGGATTTCTAAAACTCTATCTCATAGAATTCGAAATCCAAACTTATTCCTTTTAGATTTGATCCAAACCACCTTCCATGTAAGAAAGAAGAGAGGAGACCTTTTGTGAACGTGGGAGAGATCTGGGAGAGGGCTTTTGTCGCACAAAATAAGTGGATATTGGCATTGAATAAGAGAGAGGGCGTGGAGAAGGTTTATGTGGCGCAAGGTGGAATCCTAGTCCTACTAAGATTCTGTCTCATAACTTGTTTTAATTTGGTTTTCTAAACCAAATCAAATCAAAATTAGATCAACCCAATTAAAATAGGTCTTAACCCAATTAAAAACCTAATTTAATCAGATTAAATTATATTTAAATCTGATTTAATTTTCTAATCAAATTAGAAATTAGATTGACCCAAGTCCTAGTTGAACTAGGACTAGTTTTTCCTTGCACTTGGCTTATCCAATAAACCAATTGGACTTGATCTAATCAAGCCCAAACCAAATCTAATTAAATTATATTTAATTAGACTTAATCTCATTCCATTGGCTTAATCAAATTAAGCCAATTAGCAATCAAATTGCTAATCGATCCTCCTGCAACACTTGCACTGGGTTAAATATCAATCGTATTGATCATCTAACCCTAGAACGATTCTTAATCGTTGATCAACCATCCGATCGGATCATGAACTCTAATGTGTGTGACCTCATAGGTCCGAACCTAAGCCGGTAGCATAAGAATAAATTCCTATACCAATCGAAGTGACCGTCTAGCAATGGTACCCGACGACCGGATAGGTCGAATGTGTAGAACAACATCCTTAGAACCCATGCGGATATAATTTTCATATAATTCATCCCCTTGACCAAAATGATCATAGGACACTCCAGAGTTTAACTGTCAACTCTGATCAGGCTGTCCACATTGTATTTCAAAATATCAAATCCATCTGATGGATTACCCTGACCAAGGTTTTGCTAAATTGAAATAGAGTGACTCATTCTTCTCCAACTCTTGGAGTGGTCAATCCCATCTCGATCACACTCTGACTTCGCAAGTACTTGACTATGCCCAGAAGCCTTCCATCCCTGAATTAGAAATTCAGTTAGTCCAGTACCAAAGCACAGTGAGTTGTTTGCAAGTCACTGAGGTGATCTCAAGTCTAAGGGACACTTATACCTATATCCCATCAGAGACATTCTCGACAGCAGAATGCTCTGGAGTTGGTCACGTTCAATGATGATGTACCCTTACATCTTACCTGTATGCCATACCAGTGTCTCCACACTCTTTGGTTAAGAGGACAACCAACCCATATGGCCTACAGCGACCTATGCTCGATAGAAGCTGTCGTCCTTATTAACAGCCTATCATTTGGTCGTGAACAGTTTTAAGGACTAATCGATAAATCCTCTCTTTATCAAATCTAAATAGTCCTAAGGACTTCATCATAACAACGGAGTTCATTAGAAGATGAAAGCTTATGATGAAAATGCCAAATATATTTTATTTATTAACAAATCAATTACAATACTTGGTTGCTCAACCGTCAACAGCTTGACGATTGGCTTTTTGGGACACATTTCCCAACAGGCTCTCGACACAGGTCAAGAAAACAGCAACGCCTCCGAGGTAATGAGGAGTTCGGACCACTAACCTCGAGCTTGCGGCTATGAACGATGAGGAAAGCAAACCAGCATATCGATGACTGGGCACCTCCAAACGACGTCAACGTCGGACAAGTCGAACAACAAGAGAAGTTCGACGGACGATAATTTAATACTACATACGGACGAGATAACACAAAATTCCCTTTTCATTCTATTTGCGAAATATACACCACAAAGCCCAGAAGGCTAAAGAAAGAAAAGCAAAACGACAAAAGCGAGACAAAACAACAAAAGGGAAAGCATATACATGAAAAGACAGAAGGCCAAAAAGAGCCCTAGGAAAGCTCTGCTCCTTCCGACCTAGAATTATCTACTCCACCCCTCATCCCGGACTGCCTCAGATTCTCAACTTCTTCTTCCAGCTCCCTCCTTTTCAGCAGCGCATCCTGGAGCGCCCGACGAAGTCGCTGGCTCTCGGTCTCCGCCTCTCGATGCCTCTTTCTCAGGACCTCAGATTCCACCTCCACGTCCGTGACGGCCTGCTGCTCGTATGCCAGCTGGATCTTCAATTGCTGCAGCTCAGCCATCCTCTCCTTAAGGGCGACAGAAAGCCCTTCGACGGTTCCTCTCAGGGACTGGAGTTCATTAGAATCCTGAGCAGAAGTCAGCTAAGCCCTGTCAGCCAGCTGCCTCTGAAGACAAGCGACTTCGTCGGTCGGCGCCCTGAGTCTCCCTTTATATTCCTCTACCTGCCTGCGCCAACCGGCCCGATGCACATCGTAGCTCACCTCGACGTCCTGAAGTTGCTGCTGAAGGTCGGAGACCTTCTTTGACCACTCCCGATCGCCGTCGGCCCGAGCCAAGAGCCGGGATAAACTTTCTTCCAACTGGCCGATCTTCTCCATCGCAGCCGACAGTTCCACCTTGAAAGCGCTAATCTTGGCAGCTTGAACCCAAATTCGGTCGCTGGCACTCTTCTTGCATTCCTCAAGCTCTTTCACGAAGTCCGCCTTCCTCCGGCTATACTCCATGATCTCCTTCACGTGGAGATTCCGAAAGTGGGTGGCCTCTGCGATGGCTTCAGAATGACCCTCTCTCAATCTGCGAAGCTCGCCTTCCATCTTCTTTGACTTTTTTGTCAAGTGAAGGACTTTCTTCTTCAGTCGTTGGATCGTCGACTTCAGCGGAATCCCCAGGGGTAGGGGAAGTACTTCGGCAGGGCACTGCCATCGGAAGGCAAAAGCATCAAGATGCACCTCATCACAGAAAGAAAAGCAGAGAGAAGAAAGGAAGGAGGGAGAAGCCATCCATGACAAGAAATTCAACTTTATTGATTGGATGATTCTTGAAGACAAAAAGGAAAAGAAAAATTATGGTAAAATAAAAATACAAGGTCGGAGGTCTCAGACCTCAGAGGTAGGAGTTGGAGAGCTCGGCATTCCTGGAAGGGGGGCTACGGCAGCAGTGGTGGCAGGAGAAGGACCAGCCTCATCTTCAGACTCCTCACCCAGGAAGCTGAGGTCGAGCTCCAAAAATTTTCTGACCACCTTCTCCTAGCAGAGCTTTAACCCCTTGATGAACGCCTCCTGGCCGAATTGGACATTCAGGTCCCTCATCTCCGTGGAGGTCTTGAATTCCTCTACCGTAAGAACCCTAGCCTCCGAGACCAGGACTGGAATCTACTCAGCCAAATTGGTGACCTCGGCCGCCACCTTTCTCACCGTCTCCTCCAAGGTCTGCTTCTCCTCCTCCCGGGCTTGTTTCTCTCTTTCCAGGGCCTCTTGGAGGGTGGTTACCTCGGCTGCCTTCTCTTCGAGATGGGCGAGTTCGGCCCGATAATGCTTCTCTGCTTGGATAGCGTTCCTCCTCGATCGGTTCGTCGCCTCGATGTTGGTGAGAAGCTGGTGCCCAATCTGCAAGGGCGACAAGGGGATCAGGGTAGAGGTTGAAAAGTTAATTAAATGAAGAGTTGTTTACCTTGAGAAAAGACCCTAGGGAGTCCCAAACCCGCTGCTCAGGATCGGCACGGTCGATCCTCTCGACAACTTCAGACAGAATGCAGCCGTCGATTAGTCGCTTGATCAAGTCCCTGTCATTGAAGGGGTTCTCCAGCCCTTCTTCGGAGCAGAGGGACTCTTCCACGGTGGCTCGACGGCTACTCCCCCTGTGGACCACCGACTTCCTTCTCATCCCCCTCTCGACTACGGGCGCCTCCGTAGAGCAGACCCCCAGAACGGGGGCCCCAGTCGGGGGACTCCTTGAAGAGGCCCGAGGGGCCGTTGGTTCGACGTCCGAGGGAACGTCGATCGCTGGAGCCGTCTGGACAGGCACGGTCAGGCTCGTCTCCTCCACCCTGGCCCTCTTTACTGATCTGGAGGCTGTGGCACCCTTCCTTTTGTGGGCCTTGAGGCCCCTGGCAAGCATCCATGCTGCTTCGGCGTCCATCCCTTGAAAAAAAAAAAATCAATCAATCAAAAATCAGAAGTCAATAATGGGGTGAAAAAGGAAGGAGTGGCATGTGAAAAAAAAAAAAGAAAAAAGAGAAAGAGAAGAAAAAGAAAAAAAAAAGAAGAAGGACGGAAGAGGAGAAGAGAAAGGAGAAGGTGTAGTACTCGCAGGATCCTGGGGGCTCAGGCCGATGTTGAACAAAAATTACTCCCTCAGAAGGTTGGGAAGGGAAGGAGCAGAATAGGCGAGAAGCTTCCGGGCAGCCTGGAGGTCGTCCTCCCCCAGGCTGGGGGCCCGGCGGACAGAATCCCTCAGAGAGCCCTAAGGGGGCAGGCCCAGCCTCAGGGTCGGGCAATGGACGAAGAGGTATTTTCTCTTCCAGTTGCGGATCGAAGAGGGGCACCTTTCAGCAACCCCTTCTTGCCGAACTGAGGGGAGAAATACCACCAGTCCTTCATCGAAGGATGATGCTTGAAGGTATAGAAATGCCTAAACAGAGAGAGGGACGGTCGGACCTCGACTACGTGGCAAAGGGAGAGAAACCCTATCAAAAACCAAAAAGAATTCGGAGCAACTGAAGCCAAAGAGATGTCTAAGAAGCGGAAGAAGGTGACAACAAAGGGCGAAAGCGGAAGCCGGAGCCCGGCACAGAATGCCTCCTGATATAGGCAAAAACGATCGGGTGGGGGTGTGCTGGCCCGGTCGGAGGGGCCCGAGAGCTCCAGGTCGTATTCCGGAGGAACTCCATACTGAACCCTTATCAGAAGGAGTTCATCCGGAGTCAGGGAGCATGGAATGGCGCCTGACGCAAAAATCGGATGAAGCCCAGCCCCAGATGCGGGTTCATCTACAGAACAAGGAACCTGGGGGGTTGAGGCGGAAGAACTCCCAGAACCGCTGGAAGTGGAAGAACCGGAAGACATTTCGAATAACTTCGAATGAAGTCTCTAAGGATCCCGAAGAAAATAGACAGGACAAAGGACAAGGGGTCACAGGAGACCAACTCAGAGGAAGGCGACAGAAGAAAATGGCGACGAAGAGGCCCCTAAGCGGCAGAGAGAAGAGAGAAAATTCTGAGACTAACCTAGATCGCTCTGAAGGACACGGAGGGGCGAGGACAGGGACGACTCGAAGAACGCCTATAGCCCAAGAAGATGCCAAGAGAATTGGGACTCTCGAAGCAAGGATGGATACCGATAGAACTCTCGAGCGGAATGGGGGCCCCTAAGGGCGGAAGGACGGGTTTAAATAGACCCTGGGATCCGACGCCATAATGATCGCGAATCCCCTCAGGCCAGCCCACGCTCGACACGTGTCCCACTCGCCATGACAGGCGGCTAAAAGCGGCTGACGGTTGGTAGGGCCATTATTGCACCATACCTGGGCTAGTGTACCAGCGAAAATTTCGAAGGGTCCCTTCGTATCGTCCCGATTCGAAAAGACTCCAGCACGCGCACATTTAATGCCAAAATATCTGGAGGCGATCGTACACAGGGTTCGATGGGACAACTTCGGCTGTGCAAACCTCTCTGCACTTCCTTCATTCGAAATTCAAACTCGAAAGTAGGGGGACTGGTGTTGGGTATAAAATACCCTCAGCTGAAGTTGTCAACGGAATTAATCCTCACGAGTCGTCCCTGACTCCGACTGCAAGCGGATTCCGCCCGGACTCCTACGGGAGCCGAGCTCCATCACCAACTCCAACCGCAAGGAAGATTTCGTCCGGACTCCTACGGAAGCCGGGCTCCGTCATCAACTTCAACCGCTGCTGCCGGCAGACTCCGCCCGGACTCCTACAGGAGCCGGGCTCCATCCACAACTCCAACCGCAAGGAAGACTCCGCTCGGACTCCTACGGGAGCCGGGCTCCGTCATCAACTTCAACTGCTGCTGCAGGCAGACTCTGCCCGGACTTCTACGAGAGCCGGACTCCGCCCACAACTCTGACTGCAAGCGGATTCCACCCGGACTCCTACGGGAGCCGGGCTTCGTCACCAACTCCAACCGCAAGGAAGATTCCGCTCGGACTCCTACGGGAGTCGGGCTCTGTCATCAACTTCAACTGCTGCTGCCGATAGACTCCGCCCGGACTCCTACGGGAGCCGGGCTCCATCCACAACTCCAACCGCAAGGAAGACTCCGTCCGGACTCCTACGGGAGTCGGGCTCCGTCATCAACTTCAACTGCTGCTGCAGGCAGACTCCGCCCGGACTCCTACGGGAGCCGGACTCCGTCCATAACTCCAACTGCTGGTAAGCACCGCCCGGACTCCTACGGGAGCCGGGCTCCATCCACAACTCCAATCGCAAGGAAGACTCCGCCTGGACTCCTATGGTAGTCGGGCTCCGTCATCAACTTCAACCGCTGCTACCGGCAGACTCCGTCCGGACTCCTACGGGAGCCGGGCTCCATCCATAACTCCAACCGCAAGGAAGACTCCGCCCAGACTCCTACGGGAGCTGGACTCCGTCATCAACTTCAACCACTGCTGCCGGCAGACTCCGCCCGGACTCCTACGGGAGCCGAGCTCCATCCACAACTCCAACCGCAAGGAAGACTCCGCCCGGACTCCTATGGGAGTCGGGCTCTGGCACCAACTTCAACTGCCGCTGCAGGCAGACTCCGCCCGGACTCCTACGGGAGCCGGGCTCCGGCACCAACTTCAACTGCTGGTAAGCTTCGTCCAGACTCCTACGGGAGCCAAACTTCGCACCTGACTTTAATTGCAGGAAGACTCCGCCCGGACCCCTACGGGAGTCGGGCCTCATCCCCGACTCTGGATGCAGACAGACCTCATCCGGACTCCTATGGGAGTCGGACTCCGCCCACAACTCCGACTGCAAGCGGATTCCGCCCGGACTCCTACGGGAGCCGGGCTCCGTCACCAACTTCAACCGCTGGTAAGCTTTGTCCGGACTCCTATGGGAGTCGGACTTCGCCCCTGACTTTAATTGTAGGCAGACTCTGACCGGACTCCTACGGGAGCCTGATCTCGCCAACTGCAGGCAGACTCCGTCCGGACTCCTACGGGAGCCGGGCTCCGACCGCAACTCCAACTGCTGGTAAGCGCCGCCCGGACTCCTACGGGAGCCGGGCTCCGTCACCAACTTCAACTGCTGGTAAGCTTCGTCCGGGCTCCTACGGGAGCCGGACTTCGCCCCTGACTTTAATTGCAGGAAGACTCCGCTCGGACCTCTACAGGAGCCGGGCCTCATCCCCGACTTTGGCTAAAGGAAGACTTCGTCCGGACTCTTACGAGAGCCGGACTCCGGGCTCCTCTCAAGTGGATAGCTAACCGCCCCTCTCTGCCAGACACTCCAGCCGAACTTCAGCCAACGGGTCTGCACTCCCTGGCGTGACGCAGCAACGGCCACGACCCTGCTCCACTTCCTGCGACGGATTTCACGCGGCTCCATTACTCTCTGGCAGACCGCTATGATGCCCACAATCCTGCTCCACTTTCTGTGATGGATACCGCGCGATTCTTCCATCCTCTGGCAAGTTGCGACAACGGACGTCGCTCCACTCCCTGCGGCAGACTCCACGTGGCGTGCTTCGGTGATGGCCACGGATCTACCCCACTACTCTTCACCATAAATTCCTTCTGACTGTGGGCGGCCCACTACCAGATGGTTACAAACGTCGCTATCAGTCTGTTGCACCCTCCGCCTATAAAAAGGGGGACCCCAGATACGTTATTTCCTAAGCTCTATTCTCTGTCCCAAAACTCTGCTAAAATTTTCGTTCGAGCACTCTATTCTTGTTGAGGCAGAGAACTGACTTGAGCATCAGAGGGTCTTGCTAGAGCAACCCCACCTCCGGTTTAGACTTCTTTTGCAGGTCCCGACGGCGACCGCGGCTTCCTCAACTCCAGCTTCTCCGGTGCGAGCAGATTTTTGCACCAACAACTACTATTGAGTGTCCTAACGTCTGAAGCTTTCTGTCTAATCCATGTAGCGAATTTTCAACCAATGACTCTTGAACTAGATGACTTTAGAGCACTAGATATAAAATACCTCTCATACTTACTAGCTCGAATCAAAAAGGCTATGAGTTAAGACTAGCTTTATAATAGAACTTCTTTATCCTTCACATCTTTTGATGCAAAACTCATGCTTGCTTACATAAAGAGGCCCCTCAATGTGAAGTTCTTGAAAGTATTTTTTTATTATATAAAATGGTTTATTTTATGAAGAATTGTATGTTATTCTACACAAGCTCATAGAAAGTAAACTCTTCTTTAATATTGATAAGAAGAATTAGAAGTGCTCATAGAAAAATTATTTATATTCTAAACTTAACTCTTTATTGAGTTTTCTTAATACTTGATCCCTCGATATTTCTCAAACTCTCTGATTTATGCATCAATTTATTTTTTTTTTAAAATACTTAGTTCAGCTTGATTCTTGAGTGTAATCGGATGTCTAAATGCTAAATACTAACTTATTCGATGACTTTTTAATTTTAAATTTTTTTCATTCTATTATTCTCTCCACAACTTAATTGACATTGTCTTCAATGGAAAAAAAAAATAAAGGGTGCAAAAAAGGACAGAAAAAAATATATTTAACTCAATGTATTCTTGGTTCAGCATGGGTCTTGAAGCTTTGGTTCTCCCTCCAGCTTACTGTCTGTCTTAGAAAAGAAAGTAAGCAAACTAAAAAGGTAAATTAAGTGCAAAAATTGGGTTGCCTCCCAAGAGCACAAACTTTAAAGTCTTCAGCCAGACTTTTATTAAGACTACTCCTAAGAAATTTGGTTGCCTCCCAATAAGTGCTAAATTTAGCATCTCCAGTCGGATGCTATGAGAGAATCCCACTTATAATTAACTTGGGTATGTCCCTCAAAGTCTCAAAGGAACAGGACCAATCAGGAGGTCTTGTCATCATGATAGTAAAATATCCATGGAACGCTCTATGATGATTAGCTCGGACTAATAGAGTGTATTGGGTAAGCATGTTGTGACAGAATCTAAAAATATAAAAATCAAGAGATGGTATTTGCTGGATCGAGATCGGATGTGGTGGTTTAAAAATTACTTTAACTATAGCCTGATCTATCCTAATCCCTATCTCGAATATGATATATCTTGACATAATCTCTTTCTGATCTAAAGCCTGGTACTTTTTTAAATTAATATTAAATCCATCTCTACACATCGTTTTAGTGTTGTAGATAGATTTTGGAGGTAGTTTTCGAAAGTAGTACCGAATATAGATAAATCAGTCATAAAAATTAAAATCGTTATCCCTCATATCAGTAATATCCCATCCGATAGCTTCTTTATGTACTTTTAGAATATCTACAAGTTGGACTTCCTGATTAGGGATCATTGGTAGAATATTAGTGGATGCATCAGGAAGTGACTTCAGTTCTAGAGCAATTGGTGATTCTAACAAGAAAATATTGAGGAGCTAGGTGGTGGCTTATATTTTTCGATCCAAAATGAGATGGTTTTGGGGTAGGGTGTATTTACTAAGTCATTTACTTCTGTAATATATCCATCTACATCAAAATCATCCATCCCAAAATGAGCTAGACAGAGATTTAACGAATTTCGTGAGAAAATTATTGGTGTAGCTCCCTCTATTTTATTGTTCATTTGCGGTCCTTAAGAAGTCTCAATTAATTTTATCATTTCATCAATTTATCCTCTCTTTCCGTTAAAAGAAATGGAGATTCTAGGGCACTTGGGAATGAGACCATAGGTAGGTAGGGTGATGATGGAATTGGTTCGTCCCACTATTTTGATTTTTTTCTATATATTTCTATCTTAGTCAAATTATCTATGTTGATCTTTTTGGTTGTGAAAGGTTATTCTATGATCATTTCATTCTCGAGAGTCATAATCGATTGTTTAGAAAAAATTACAAGGACATTAAAACTTCTAGCCAAGTATTGTCCCTCAGGGTCATTCTCGGGTTCACTAAGCAACTCTCTTTCCTCCTCCTTATTGAATGTGATTGCTAACTGCCTGGTTTGAATCTCTAGTGTAGTTAAGAATTGCATAAAGGAGTGAAAGATTTGATTGTTGAGTTCTATCCTATCTAATGCTTGCTGAAACCTCTCTTCAAAAGCTGGATTATAGTTAGCTGGAGAAGATTGATATTATTGATAAGGCATATCGCAATAAGTTGCATCCACGAATGTCGGTCCTTATGTTACCAGGATAACCATTGGTTGTGATTTCCACAAAAAATTTGGTTGAGCTCCCCAGTCTAAATTATATACATTAAAATATGGGTTATTTTCTGATCTGTAGGTCACTTGGGTTTGATCTTGATGAACTTGCTCATACATAAACTCAAAAAATTGATATGCGACTAGACATTCACTCACAAAGCGAGTGGGGCGTGAACGTATTGCGCAAACTTGTTGTACTGGAAGAAAAGATGGAGAGGAAGAGTGTTTGATAGGTGTTAGATGATCTAATTGTTGGGAATAGTGTCCCAAAGCCAATCGTCAGCCTGTTGACGGTTGT
This sequence comes from Elaeis guineensis, assembly GCF_000442705.2. Taxonomy (NCBI): domain Eukaryota; kingdom Viridiplantae; phylum Streptophyta; class Magnoliopsida; order Arecales; family Arecaceae; genus Elaeis; species Elaeis guineensis. The sequence continues at coordinate 32,342,370 of NC_025995.2, read as the reverse complement.
GCTCCTTTTGTATTAGTACATGAATTATAAATAAATAAAAGTTATTTTGGTATTTTTTTCATCACAAATGTTTCATCTTCTAATGAACTCCTGTGTTGTGGTGAAGTCCTTAGGACTATTTAGACTCGACAAAGGAGGATTTGTCGTTTAGTCCTTAAACATGTTCGCAACCAAATGATACGTTGTTACCAAGGACGACAATATTTATCGAGCATAGGTCGTTGTGTGCCATATGGGTTGGTTGTCCTCATAACCAAAGAGTGTGGAGACACTGGTATGACATACAGGTGAGATGTAATGATACATCTGCACTGAACGTGACCAACTCCGGAGCTATTTCTGCTGTCAAGATTTGCTCTGATGGGATATGGGTATAAATGTCCCTCTGACCTGAGACCGCCACGGTGACTTGCAAGCAACTCACTGCACTTAGGCACTGGACTACCTGAATTTCTAATTCAGTGACGGAAGGTTGCTGGGTGTAGTCAAGTACTTGACTTGTCGGTGCGTGTGTCAAGATGGGATTGACCACTCCAGTTTAGGAGCTGTGTACAGTCGTGTTTCAATTTAGCAAAACCTTGGCCAGGGTAGTCCTAGTGAGGAGTCACAGGACTAATTGAGTTGAGCACGATTCGGATGATATCATCAGGGTTGACAGTTTAACCCTGAGTCATCCTAAACACAGGGGTCAAAAGGGATGAATTATATGGTAACCATATTCACGTAGGTTCTGAATATTGCGATTGCGATTATTCGACCTATCCGATCGTCGGGTACCATTGCTAGATGGTCACTTCGATTAGTACAGAAATTGGTTCCTGTGCTACCGGCTTAGGTTCGAACCTGTGGGGTCACACACATTAGAGGTTCCTTTCTGATCTGATGGCTGATTATGAGTCTTATCTATCTGGAACTCTATGATTGAGAATTAGGATTCTCTAATCATGAGTTCCATACATTTTGGGTACCGGGGTCAAAATTTTGAATTTTGAATTTTGAATTTGAAATTTGAACTCTTTGATCAGGGTTTCATATCGATGGTCTCTGATGCCTGATTGCCCATCGGATTTGGACTCAACATTTATGAGAGATTTAATTAGTAATTTAATCACTAATTAACTCAATTTGATTGAGTAATTATTTTTGGATCAAGTCCAATTGAATTGGATTCAGTTTGGATTGACCCGATTAGGTTAAATGTTGACCTAATCGCTAAGGTGGTTTAGTCCCTGATTTGATCAGGGGTTAGGTTTAGTTAATTCCTGATTTGATTAAGATTTTATTAAGCCTAATTAAGCCTAATTATGTTGGGTTTAATTTGGTCTAATTGTGCTCAACCTATTTTAAACTAGGTTGGCTCAATTTGAATCAAACCACCTTGTTTTAAATTCCCTGCGTCACCCAACTTCCTTGCACCCATTTGAATTCACGAGAAGAAACTTCTCATGAAATTTTTCTCACGTAAAATCCTTCCCCACGTCCTCATTTGTGCGCCATATGGATGGATAAATTAATTAGTTAGCCATTCAAATTCAAAGCATGTTTGAATTTGAATGGATAACTTATCACTTGCCCTTTCGTCCTTATCCATTTTGTGCGCCACATTACTTACACGAGAAAAGGTTTCTCATGAAACTTTTCCACGCACAAAGAGCCATGCCCCTTCTCTTCTCACGCCCAAAAGGATAGGGATAAGTTGGTTTTCATTTGAATTCAAATTTGATTTGAATTCAAATGTGTAACCTCTTGTCTTTATCCTCTCACGCGGATAAGACACGTTCGATGTTGTTTTAAAAAGAGGAGAAAGGTGGGACGTGCATAGAAAAATTAGGAGAGAAACTTTGGGGCGTGAGGAAGGCTTCTGCGCAAGGTGAAGGTCCAAAACCTTCCGAGAGAAAAAGAAAGAAAAGAGAGAAAATTGGGCGCAGGGTTTTTGGTGTGTACCCTAGGGTTTCTACCTAGGGTTCGGGAAGTGAGATTGGTGTGCCACGAGTGTCGTGAGTCCACCAAATTTTAGAGAGAGATCCATCAGTCTCTCAAGTAATTGTGCAGATGATCTAGAGCATTCGAAAAGTCGGCACACATCGATCGAAAGAGTTCGATCAACATCTGCCATCAAAAGGGTGAAATCACGAACTAGCATTCGTGAGGAGCTGATCAGACGGGAGCTTCGTGTGGATGATCCGCAGAGGCCAAACAGTTGGGTGGCTGTAACGTGATGATCAGAGCCCTCCGACGGTGATCAGATTGCGGTGATCGACTACCCGCAAAAGGTGATGTGTTCTGAACACAGTACTGTAAAACGTTTACTGATTCAAATTTGAATTTCAAATTTAAATGCATGCTGTTGTATCATATTTAGATCCCAGTGTAGGGTTAATTAGTATTAATTAATGAGATTAATTAATAATTTTACTGTAAAATAGTAATTTTAAAAAAGTTTTAAAATTACCATTTTGCCCCTGCACTAAATTTTCGCTTCAATTGGTATCAGAGCAGGTTCTAGAATATGATATACATATGCATGCGTAGATTAAGGTGTAATCTATAAGTTTAAATTTGAAATTCAAAATTCGAAATTTGAAATTCAAAAAGATTTGAAATTTGAAATTTGAAATTTGTTAGAAGTTTCAAATTTGAAATTCAAAATTTGAAATTTGAAATTTGGTTGAAATCTCAAATTTGAAATTTGAAATTTGAAATTCAAAATTTGAAATTTGAAATTCAAAATTTGAAATTTGAAATTTGGTTGAAATCTCAAATTCAAAATTTAAAATTTGAAATTCAAAATTCAAAATTTAAAATTCAAAGATTGAAAATTTGAAATTTGAAATTTGGTTGAAATCTCAAAATTGAAATTTAAAATTTGAAATTTGAAATTTGAAATTTGAAATTCAAAATTTAAATTTTGAAATTTATATATTTAGATATACATGATCCAAGTAGCAAGTAATCTAATTGGGTTGGTTGCCATGGCCGTCCGGTCATAGGAAAAAAGTAGGGTTTAAAGGCCCTCTCTTCCCATTCGATGGGGTCTCCTATGGCGGTAGGGGTGCCGATGTAATTATATCCCATGCCGATGAAGCAGCGAAAGGACTTAATTAAGAAATTTATCATGAATGTGTTAGATTAGATCTAAAAGAAAATTTATGATTTATTTTGAGTTATTTTCTGTTATGAAATGAGCAATAGAATTGCTGTTTATGAAATGTGCTGACCCATTTGTGAAATGAGTTAACACATTTGGTGAACAGAAAATAAAATCTTTCAAATTTGAAAATTGTTTTCGAAATGCCAAACCCTGACCCATCAGCCCAAGTACTTAATTAAAAGAATTAAGTGTTGTCTAGTAGGTCTAGAATTGTGAATTAAGATCTAAGACAATTGCATAAACTTTTGGGTCAATGGGTTAGATGAATTAGGTCCATAATTGGGTTAGACCTAAGGTTAGTTTAAAAAATAGACTAATTGGAGTAATTGGTCAAATCTAATCAAAAGTTGAATTAGATTAGGTCAAGGATACTCTAGACTCAACTTCAATAGTTGTAGTTGAATGGGTCCATGTCTTTAACTAGACCAAGATGGACTTAATTCATGGCTACGCGGTGGAGCTCTATTTACTAAGTTGATCAAAATTAAAACTAATGAACCGGTTGGTGTCTAAGGTAAGTTCGGCAGTTTTGACCAGTGGTTCTTAAGTGGGAGCTACTCAGCGGTTAATGGTTGGACCTAACCAGATCTTTTCAGTGGAAGCCAAAGCCTACTGATTAGGTTCTGGGGCAAAATAAATTACTAGAAGTTGTTTAGAGAAACAACTGGTTAAGAACCTACCCATAGATGCACATGGGTTGACCAACCAAAGTTGGGCTCATGTGTAGTCTGTGTAGATTCTAGTACCCATTAAGGAATTAAAGTAATTTCTCGAATTGGAGGATGAGGCTACCAGTTCGTAAAAATATTGAGAAAAACTTTAGACTAAAGTCCAAGTCTTTAGTATTAATTTATGTACTAATAGAGGTCTCGTTTTCCTTTAAGCAGCTATGGCCACTACCCTATCGCTCCGGTCATTATTAGATAATGACAAGCTCATGGGACCTAATTTCGATAGCTGGTATCGAAAATTAAAAATCGTCCTTGAGCATGAGTGGATCCTTTATGTAGTAACGGATCCAGCACCTGAGGAGCCAGCTCCGAACGCTAGTAAGGCGATCCGAGACACTTACTTGAAGTGGCTCAATGACCGCACCACCGTTCGATGTATTATGCTAACAGCAATGAATGACGAGTTCAGCCGAAGGTTTGAGAACGCCCAGCCACAGGAGATGCTTCAAATGTTGAACGACTCCTTTTGCACGCCTGACGACGTTGAAAGGCACAAAACTAGTTGTGCTATTTTCAATGCTCGGATGAGGGATGGGGCCTCAGTCACTGATCATGTACTGTATATGATCGAGATGATTGAGTGCCTAAGCAAATTGGGCTTTCCTCTGCACGAGCAGCTCGGTAAGGATGCGATCCTTAATTCCTTGCCCAAGTCCTTCCTCCCATTCCTTACTCATTTTCGAATGACAAAGCCTGCAGTAAACTACCACGGATTGTTGGGGTTGCTGCAGAACTTTGATAAGGATCACCAACTCCATAAGGAGTCGGTGAATGTAGTGGGAGGGTCTTCTTTTCGTCGTCAACCCTTTGGGAAGGGGAAGAAGAACAACAAGAAGAAAAATAAGAAGGTGCAATCTCATGCTGGGACAGTAGCACGGGGTCAGACCAAGAAGCGCAAGCATGACCAGAGCCAGGCGGAGTGCTTCTTTTGTAAGAAGCATGGGCATTGGAAGAGGAACTGTCCTCAATACATTGCCTCCCTGGACCCGAACAGGCCAAAGAAGAAGCAAGGTAATTATATGATAACTCCTTGCAACTTTTCGATTTGTGATACTACTGCCTGGGTATTGGATACCGGAAGCCCTTATCATATTTGTAATTCGATGCAGGGTCTGCAGGTCAGTAGGAGATTTGATGAAGGCGAGAGGTTCCTGAATGTTGGAAATGGAAGCAAAGTTCCAGTTCTAGCTTTAGGAATCATGAGTCTTGTAATCAATTCTCGTAATGTAATTCTGAGTGAATGTCACTATTGTCCAAGTTTTTTATTAAATATTATTTCTGTAGGCCTTTTGGCCATGTACGGTTATAATTTTTTAATAAAAAGAAATATTTACAATATCATTTTGAATGGTGTTATAATATTTGTTGGACAATTAAATAATGAAATTTACTTACTATCATAGCCTGTTAATGTGGTTCAAAAATTCGGTAAACGCTCTAGAATAGATAATGTGTCAGAAGTCTACCTTTGGCACTGTAGGCTAGGTCATATCAATAAGAACAGGATAAACAGGTTGGCTCAAGAAGGAATTCTTGAAGTTAGTGATTGTGAATCACTTCCAACCTGTGAGTCCTGTCTTCTTGGAAAGATGACCAAGTCACCTTTTACTGAAAAAGGTGAGCGAGCCAGTGAACTCTTAGGTCTGGTACATTCTGATGTATGTGGACCCATGAGCTCAAGTGCAAGAGGTGGATTTTTCTACTTCATAACCTTCACAGATGACCTATCTAGGTATGGGTATGTCTATTTAATGAAGCATAAGTCGGAATCATTTGAAATGTTCAAACTATTCCGAAATGAGGTAGAAAAACAAACTGGGAAGTGTATTAAAACTCTTCGATCTGATCGAGGAGGTGAATACCTTTCCAATGAGTTTCTGACGTATCTAGGGGAGAATGGGATTCTCTCTCAATGGACTCCTCCTGGAACACCACAGCATAATGGTGTGTCTGAAAGGAGGAATCGGACCCTGTTAGACATGGTTCGATCCATGATGAGGTTTGCTGGTCTGCCGATCTCCCTCTGGGGATATGCACTCGAATCGGCTTGTTACCTTCTAAATAGAGTTCCGAGTAAGTCTGTAGCCAAAACGCCATATGAGATATGGATAGGACGTAAGCCAGTACTCTCGCACCTTAGGGTTTGGGAGTATCCGGCTTATGTTAAATGTTTAATTACAGACAAGCTTGGACCTAGGTCTGACAAGTGTAATTTTATAGGGTACCCAAAAGAGACCAAAGGGTATTATTTCTACCTTGCTGATGAGCAAAAGGTGTTTGTCAGCCTTAAGGCAATCTTTTTAGAAAAGGAGTTCCTTAGTGAAGGAACTGTTGCCTCTAAAGTCGAACTTGACGAAGTTCGACAGGTGAAAAAACCGACACATGTTACTGAACCTGAACCGGATTTGATTAGATCAGATCCAGAGCCCATTGATTATGCACCCTTAAGGCGGTCTGGTAGAGTACCACATCAACCGGACAGATACTATGGTTTCTTGATCCGGGATGGTGATCCTATCGAACTTGATGAAAATGATGAGGATCCGATCACCTACATGGATGCAATGCAGAGACCTGACTCTGAGAAATGGCTAGAGGCCATGAAATCCGAAATGGAGTCCATGAAGGTCAACGATGTGTGGACATTGGTTGACCCACCCGAAGGAGTAAAACCCATAGGGTGTAAGTGGGTCTTCAAAAAGAAGAGGGGCGCAGACGGAAAGGTGGAGACCTATAAAGCCCGTCTGGTTGCCAAGGGATATCATCAACGTTATGGTATAGACTATGACGAGACGTTTTCTCCTGTGGCAATGCTCAAATCCATTCGGATTATGCTTGCGATAGCTGCCCATCTGGACTATGAAATCTGGCAGATGGATGTGAAGACAGCTTTCCTAAACAGAGAGCTGGACGAAGAGGTGTATATGATACAACCTGAAGGGTTCACATCCACAGATGAGTCTAAGGTGTGCAAGCTACAGAGGTCCATTTATGGACTTAAGCAGGCATCTCGGAGTTGGAACATACGTTTTGATAGGACGATCAAAACGTATGGCTTCGTTAAGAACGGAGAAGAACCCTGCATTTATAAGTGGGCTAATGGTCCAGCAGTAGTATTTCTTGTATTGTATGTGGATGACATTCTCTTAATCGGGAATGATGTCCCTGCATTACAAGGAATAAAGATTTGGCTATCGTCACAGTTCTCCATGAAGGATCTGGGAGAAGCTTCATACATCCTAGGGATGAGGATCTATAGGGATAGATCCAAAAAGTTGCTTGGCTTATCCCAGTCCACGTACATTGATACTATGCTGAAAAGGTTCAGCATGGAAAATTCCAAGAAAGGCTATCTACCGATAGGCCATGGAATTTCTCTCTCGAAGAGGGATTGTCCGACAACACCTCAAGAGAGAGAGCGTATGGGTAGGATTCCATATGCTTCGGTAGTGGGATCTATCATGTACGCCATGACATGTACACGACCAGATGTGGCATACTCACTAGGGGTAGTGAGTAGATACCAATCTGATCCAGGAGAAAATCACTGGAAGGTTGTTAAAACCATCCTGAAGTATTTGAGAAATACTAAGGACCAGTGGCTTATATATGGTGAATCGGACTTGAGACTTATAGGGTTTACAGACTCTAGTTTCCAGTCTGATCGAGATGATAGCAAGAGTGTGTCAGGATTTATTTTTACCCTTAATGGTGGGGCTGTCTGCTGGAAGAGTTCCAAGCAGCACACTGTGGCTGATTCAGTATGCGAGGCGGAGTATATTGCTGCATCAGATGCTGCCAAAGAAGCGGTGTGGCTGAGGAAATTTATCACCGAGCTCGGAGTAGCACACTCCCTTGTTGGTCCAGTTCTGCTCTACTGCGACAGCTCTGGAGCCATTGCTCAGGCGAAGGAACCAAAGGCACACCAGCGGATGAAGCATATTCTGCGCCGCTACCATCTCATCCGGAAGATCGTGGATCGAGGTGACGTCGACCTTCAGAAGATCGACGGGAAGGAGAACCTGGCCGACCCATTCACTAAAGCCATTGCGGTGAAGGAGTTCAACGACTACAAGTCGAAGATGGGTATTAGATACTGCACCGATAGGCTTTAGGCCAAGTGGGAGATTGTTGGGAATAGTGTCCCAAAGCCAATCGTCAGCCTGTTGACGGTTGTGCTCCTTTTGTATTAGTACATGAATTATAAATAAATAAAAGTTATTTTGATATTTTTTCATCACAAATGTTTCATCTTCTAATGAACTCCTGTGTTGTGGTGAAGTCCTTAAGACTATTTAGACTCGACAAAGGAGGATTTATCGTTTAGTCCTTAAACATGTTCGCGACCAAATGATACGTTGTTACCAAGGACGACAATATTTATCGAGCATAGGTTGTTGTGTGCCATATGGGTTGGTTGTCCTCATAACCAAAGAGTGTGGAGACACTGGTATGGCATACAGGTGAGATGTAATGGTACATCTGCACTGAACGTGACCAACTCCAGAGCTATTTCTGCTGTCAAGATTTGCTCCGATGGGATATGGGTATAAATATCCCTCCGACCTGAGACCGCCACGGTGACTTGCAAGCAACTCACTGCACTTAGGCACTGGACTACCTGAATTTCTAATTCAGTGACGGAAGGTTGCTGGGTGTAGTCAAGTACTTGACTTGTCGGTGCGTGTGTCAAGATGGGATTGACCACTCCAGTTTAGGAGCTGTGTACAGTCGTGTTTCAATTTAGCAAAACCTTGGCCAGGGTAGTCCTAGTGAGGAGTCACAGGACTAATTGAGTTGAGCACGATTCGGATGATATCATCAGGGTTGACAGTTTAACCCTGAGTCATCCTAAACACAGGGGTCAAAAGGGATGAATTATACGGTAACCATATTCACGTAGGTTCTGAATGTTGCGATTATGATTATTCGATCTATCCGGTCGTCGGGTACCATTGCTAGATGGTCACCTCGATTAGTACAGAAATTGGTTCCTGTGCTACCGGCTTAGGTTCGAACCTGCGGGGTCACACACATTAGAGGTTCCTTTCTGATCTGATGGCTGATTATGAGTCTTATCTATCTGGAACTCTATGATTGAGAATTAGGATTCTCTAATCATGAGTTCCACACATTTTGGGTATCGGGGTCAAAATTTTGAATTTCGAATTTTGAATTTGAAATTTGAACTCTTTGATCAGGATTTCATATCGATGGTCTCTGATGCCTGATTGCCCATCGGATTTGGACTCAACATTTATGAGAGGTTTAAATAGTAATTTAATCACTAATTAACTCAATTTGATTGAGTAATTATTTTTGGATCAAGTCCAATTGAATTGGATTCAGTTTGGATTGACCCGATTAGGTTAAATGTTGACCTAATCGCTAAGGTGGTTTAGTCCCTGATTTGATCAGGGGTTAGGTTTAGTTAATTCCTAATTTGATTAGGATTTTATTAAGCCTAATTATGTTGGGTTTAATTTGGTCTAATTGTGCTCAACCTATTTTAAACTAGGTTGGCTCAATTTGAATCAAACCACCTTATTTTAAATTCCCTGCGTCACCCAACTTCCTTGCACCCATTTGAATTCACGAGAAGAAACTTCTCGTGAATTTTTTCTCATGTAAAACCCTTCCCCACATCCTCATTTGTGTGCCATATGGATGGATAAATTAATTAGTTAGCCATTCAAATTCAAAGCATGTTTGAATTTGAATGGATAACTTATCACTTGCCTTTTCATCCTTATCCATTTTGTGCGCCACATTACTTACACGAGAAAAGGTTTCTCGTGAAACTTTTCCACGCACAAAGAGCCACGCCCCTTCTCTTCTCACGCCCAAAAGGATAGGGATAAGTTGGTTTTCGTTTGAATTCAAATTTGATTTGAATTCAAATGTGTAACCTCTTGTCTTTATCCTCTCACGCGGATAAGACACGTTCGATGTTGTTTTAAAAAGAGGAGAAAGGTGGGACGTGTGTAGAAAAATTAGGAGAGAAACTTTGGGGCGTGAGGAAGGCTTCTGCGCAAGGTGAAGGTCCAAAACCTTCCGAGAGAAAAAGAAAGAAAAGAGAGAAAATTGGGCGCAGGGTTTTTGGTGTGTACCCTAGGGTTTCTACCTAGGGTTCGAAAAGTGAGATTGGTGTGCCACGAGTGTCGTGAGTCCACCAAATTTCAGAGAGAGATCCATCAGCCTCTCAAGTAATTGTGCAGACGATCCAGAGCATCCGAGAAGTCGGCACACATCGATCGAAGGAGTTCGATCAACATCTGCCATCAAAAGGGTGAAATCACGAACTAGCATTCGTGAGGAGCTGATCAGATGGGAGCTTCGTGTGGATGATCCACAGAGGCCAAACAGTTGGGTGGCTGCGACGTGACGATCAGAGCCCTCCGACGGTGATCAGATTACGGTGATCGACTACCCGTAAAAGGTGATGTGTTCTGAACAGAGTACTGTAAAACGTTTACTGATTCAAATTTGAATTTCAAATTTAAATGCATGCTGTTGTATCATATTTAGATCCTAGTGTAGGGTTAATTAGTATTAATTAATGAGATTAATTAATAATTTCGCTGTAAAATAGTAATTTTGAAAAAGTTTTAAAATTATCATTTTGCCCCTGCACTAAATTTTCGCTTCACTAATCTGAGAGACTGCTCATCTAATCTACTATAGAGATCTATCTTGAATTGTTCTGATTATTCAAATATACAATCAAGGGTTTGAGATCAGAACAATCTTCTATTTTTTTTTTAGAAGAATAAGAAGAGAGATGAGGAGAGAGAATTCTAAAGATAAGAGCCTAGAGGATCCTAGATCCAAGAGATAGATGTAAAAAATATATTATTTTATTATTAGAGTTTTTATTTACAAATAAGTTTCACAATCAAATTAGACTTTAACTTAGGATTAGCCTAAATCTAGACAGCTCCTAATCGTACCAAAGTCGCCTTTGAGCCCTCCAAGTCAGAAGTTAATCAACTATCTGATCAGATAAGTATAAGGTTGATAGGAGGCTCTCCTTACTTTCACAATGGTCTTAATTAAGTAAACATCTTCCTTCGAAATCTTATCTCTGAACCACTTTTTTAGACACTAGTTAACTGATCAACCTTAATTCGATCCAACTCTTAGGGTCTCTCGTCTTAGTGAGCTCGAGATCTCTAGGAGTTAATATCTAATTGATTTTAAAAATTAGGATTAAATTATGCAGATGCAAGAAAGTGATTTATGGACTAAGAAAGGATGATCAAATCTTTACCTTATCTTCTATTATGGTTTGTGCCCTTAAGATTGATTACGAATATGCAGTGTAACAAACAAGATGTTCAAGAATGTTATTATATATTTTTTATTTTTGGTTATGCTATATTAGTTAAATATTATGAAGTGTGTATTTTTTATTTTTTTAAATTTATTTATTTATTCATTTTAATAAATAAAGTTAAGAATAAAAGGTAACTACATAATTTAAATAAAAGATAAAAAATCTAATCTACTTAGAAAGCAGGGAATCACTAATTATATAAAGTAGTAAATTATTTTAAGCTGTAGAAAGTAGAAAATTTCTAAGAATATAAAGCAGTAAATTACTTATGCAAAATAAGGTAACTACTTAACTATGCAAATAAAATAATCTAGCTAGAAAGCAGTAAAGCAATATAAGATAGAAATAACTACTAAAATATTGTTATTATTTTTGTTGACTTATGCTTTGTCAATACAACTGTGCCATGATCTCCAACAACGGTGTCAAAATTTGATCGTTGTTGTAGGTGGTTAAAAATAAAACTAATTCACTACTATGTAGTTAGGATTAATCAAAATCATGTCCACAAAGATCAGAGGGCTGAGATGCAATTAACTAAGCAAAAGAAAAAGTTTGGATTCTTAAAAGTTGGTAGTGTTTCGATTAAAACTAACTTAAATCATATGTGAAATTGAGGAAAATAGATAATGAAAAAGACATCTTTAGGTTTCCAGATGATCACAGACAAAAATATTGGTGTTTGTTCAGATCTAAGCAATTAAAATTTGTAATTGATTAAGAGTCTTACAAATAAATCCCCTAGCATAGGCTATCTTGCCGAGTACGAACCATATCCTATCAAGATCATGGCCCATCCTACAAGTATATACTATTCAACGATTAGGTTATGCAAATCCTAATAGATTATACAAATATGAAATCCTAGAATCGGTTACCTTTGCTGAGCATGGACCATATCCTATCAAGATCATGATCCATCCCACCTATAGGTAACTTATTCAAAAATCAAATATAAAAGAAATTGAATAGAACTTGAAAGTATTTGAGTAATTGTAGAGAATAGAAAACAAATACTTAAAATTATGTAAGTGTAAAAAAATGGATGGGGTTGCAACAATAGATTTCAAAATGATTTTGAAACAGTGGAAGCAGATCTAAGTTAAACCCTTTAACCCTATATACAATAGATCACATCCAATTCTATCCGTAACCAGATCTAAGACATGTATATAATCTAAAAATTAAATTCAAATTTTGAGATCGAATCTCAATACCTTGCATAGGTCAAACTACACCATAGCCGATGATCATGGATTTGAACTATTCCTCTAACCGCGTACACGCCCAGCCTCCACAAATATCCACATGAGGATTTATTCCGAAAAAAGGTGAGATGATCTTCCCAGGGTGCTGGCTTCTTTGTAAAAATCTCCTCTTTGATGGCTGATCTGGTTCGCTTTCAGATCTCACAGACTCTTAAGAACTAAGAAGAACGGGAAGGAAGAAAAGGAAAAAGGAGGCTCAAATTTTGAGCAGAACTTTTCTCTCAAATTTTTTCTCTATTTCTCATACTCTAGGCATCCAACTTTTGGAGCCTATGTATAAGAGGGAAGGGATTAGGATTTTCTTTTGAGACACCACCTTTTTGTTGCACGCCAAAAAATATGGGTATCAAAAGTTATTGTCAAGAACTAAGGAGTGGTGTGAGAAATTAGATCTGATTTTTCATGCTACTCCTTTCTCAACACACATAAGGATAGGTTGGTTGGCACCACAATGCTTTCCTTTTATCCCTTGATCACTTTTCTAATAATATTTATCTTAAGATTTGAATTATATTCAAAATAGGAAGGAGATAGGGCAATGACTTATCACATGAGACTACCCACCCTTATCTCTGTGCCCACTTTCTTTCATGCAAGAATTCCTCACACCAAAACCCCTTTTGCATGAGATATCTGGCATGGTTCCTCATGGCATGAGCAAAGGGAGAGAGTCCTATCCAGTATGGACTATAGGGTTTCCTATTTTAGTTTAAACCAAATCAAATTTGGTTTGACCCAAAGAGAGAATAGAATCTAATCAAATTAGGAACCCAATCTCCTCAATCAAATTCTAATCTAATTAGGAATTAATTGAATTCAAGTCTTGGTCAAATCAAAAATTATTCTCTCTTACAATTAGGATAGATCCAATCAAACCCAATTTAAGTCAAAATAAATCTAATTTAATTAGACTTGATCTGAATCTCATTGCTCAATTAAATTGAATCAATTAACAATCCAATTGCTAATTAATCCTCCTATAATTCATCAACACTTAGTAAATTTCATTATTGTAACTTTTATTTAGGGTTAATCATCAATCATATTGACGATTATATCCTTCAAAGATTCTAATCGTTGATCAACCATCTGATCGGATAAGAATCTCTTTTGTATGTGACCCCATAGATTTCATTCTATCTGATAGTGAGATATATTATGATCTCCATCACAATATTATCGAAACTTCTTTCGATGGATTGGAATAATTTCAACTCTGCCCTTTGAGGGTTATCGATTATCAAGATGACACCCAATGAGTCCCATAATCCATCAGTGACACCTAGTAGTATGTAATGGCAATCCAGTAGAATGAAAGTATGAACCCCTAGGTGCAGTTACCGTGTGATTCAATCCTTCTATCATAAGTCTCAACTTGATGGAGGTTATAGAGAATTCGTCAAATCCCATCGTTAGTCATATACTAGATTAGCTCGATTCGAGTTCACTTGTGAATTCTGTGGAAAATTCTTTCCATATTTATACTTACTTCGGCCAAAGACTTTCTAAACTCAGTCTTGCCAATTGTATGAGATTTTTTTTTTTCTACCAAGATTGATAGATTCTATCTATGTGCATCCTACTTCTAACAGTGAACCTGAATCTATTGTAGCCAACATATATAGCAAGGATCCGAATGGCTAGGGATCAAGAGAACGTGAAGTCAAACTTAGTAGGCTCACTGTGAATAGCTGATGCACTGCAGGTCAAAGGACCACTCACACCACTACAGCATCGAGAAGATCACTGATGAGTGAGTAGATATTTAAGTGATTTCTTGTATTGGTCACGCTCAGTGTAAGTTATTCTTTAACAACTATCTGCACTCCCATCCCAGTATCCTCATACTGCAGACTCGAGACTCATCCGTTTGGAAGAGAGATGATCTATGCATCAATCTCAAATGAATTGATCATCATCCTCCATAACGATCCTTCGATTGAGAATATTTAGAAACTAACCACTAATAATATATATCTCAAATTCTCAATGCTTTGAGAATATACAAAATCATTTTTGTAAATTTTTAAGACAAATCATGAATACATAAATATAATTGGAATAAAATTATCTTTTATTAATAATAAAAGTTTTACAAATACAAAGATAGGTCTGAGAATTACATAATGTGTCAGCCAACAATTAGCTTCTAGGGTACACTTCTAACGAACTCCCACTTGATCTAAAGCTAATTGGTCATATACCTAAGACCCATCTTCTCAATGTGAGTTTCGATCTTCTACTGGCAGATCCATCATGTTCTACATGGAGTTGACTCTCTGCACCACGACAAACTTCTTTTCAAGATATTCGCATATGATGTGGAACCACCACTCTATATACTTGAATTTCTGATAAGATTTGGACTCCTTAATGAGGGCTATGGCACCGTTGTTGTCGCAGTATAGTGCAATAACATCCGATGGCAGCATATCCAGCTCCGCAATGAACTTCTTAAATCAGAATGCTTTATTAGCAGCTTCAAAGATGGTGATGTACTCAACTTCCATGGTCGAATTTATAATGACCGACTGCTTAAAACTCTTTCAGCTAATTGATCCTCTATTACATAGAAAAATACACTCCGATGTAGATTTTCTATCATTGATATCAGTCATGAAGTCTGAATTGATGTATCCCTCCATTTTTAGCTCCGATCCTTCACCAAAGATCAAGAGTAAATCCTTAATCCTTCTCAAGTACTTAAGGATGTTCTTTACAGCAATCCAATACTCTTCGTCTGGATTCGCCTGATATCTACTCATGACACTCATTACAAGAGCTATATCAAGTTGTGTGCATAACATGGCATATATAAGACTTTCTATTATCGAAGCATAAGAGATCTTGCTCATGCACTGGATCTCCTCAGATATGTCAGGACACATCTTTTTGGAGAGATGAATGCCATACCTAAGAGACAAGAGATCCCTCTTGGAGTTTTTTATGCTCAACCTCTTCAGCACCTCCTTAATATACATATACCATGAGAGTCCTATCATTCTTTTATATCTATCTCTATAGACCTTTATACCAAGAATGTAGAAAGCTTCTCCTAAGTCTTTCATGATGAATTCTTTTGACAACCATACTTTAATCGATGTTAGCATGAGAATATCATTTTCAATCAGGAGGATGTCATCCATGTATAATATGAAGAATGTGACAGTACTCCCACCGATTTTTTTGTACACACACAGCTCCTCATTTTTTATGAAATCAAATATTTTGATCATATCATTAAAATGAATGTTCCAACTTCGAGCTACTTACTTGAGTCTATATATGAATCTTTACAGCTTGTAGATCTTGTGATCACTATCACTGGATGTGAAACTCATAGGCTATTCCATGTAGATATCTTTCTCCAGATATCTATTTAAAAAGATAGTTTTTACATCCATCTATCATATTTCATAATCATGAAAAGCCATAAATGTAAGTAAAGTTTGGATGGATTTCAGCAGACAACGAATGAAAAAGTTTTCTGATAGTCAATGCCTTCGTGTTGACATAATCTTTCATAACCAACCTTGTCTTATAGGTCTCTACCTTACCATCCAACTTTATTTTTTTTATAGATCTATTTACATTCAATAGGTACAATACCTTTAGATGAATCTACTAAGGTCTAAACATGGTTGGAATGTACAGAGTCAATTTTTGATTTTATTGCTTCCATCTATTTCTTGGAGTTAACATCTAACATCACCTCATCGTAGGTCTTGGGATCATTCCTAAAGTCCCTATCTTCTATTAGGAATGCTTTCTCTAGATCTTTTGTAAGAATACCTAAGTATCTTTCAGGAGGATGGGAGATCCTACTTGATCTATGAGGTGGAAGAGGTACCATATTTATTGACTCACTATTGGGTTCAGGTTCTTGAACTCGATCCTCTTCACAGACCTTCTCTTCGAGCTCAATCTTCCTTCCACTACCTCCATCTTGGATAAACTTTTTTTTTAAGAAGACGGCATGATAACTCACAATCATATTGTAATCCTTAGGAAGATAGAAGTAATATCCCATGAATTTCTTAGGATACCTGATAAAATGAGTCCTAAAAGACTTAGCCTCTAATTTGTTCGCCTGCTGTCGCTTAATATGAGCCGAATATCTCCAAATCTTAAGATAATCAAGAGTTAGCTTCTTACCATGCTCTAACTCATATGGTATAGTAGGAATAGATTTAGAAAAAATCCTATTCAAAAGATGAATTGCAGAAAGTAACGCATGTCCTAAGAGAAATACAGAAAGATCTGTGAAGCTCATTATGGATCGGACTATATCTAATAGGGTTCGATTCTTCTTTTCAGATATTTCGTTGAGCTGAGATATCCTTGGAGGTGTCCACTATAAGACTATGCCATTATCCTTGAGATAGGCTCAAAATTTTTCATTAAGGTATTCTTCTCCTTGATCTGATCAAAGAACCTTTATGAGTTTTTCGATCTATTCTCTACTTCATGTCTGAACTCTTTGAACTTTCTAAAGGCTTCAGACTTATGGTGCATCAAATACACAAATCCATATCATGAGAAATCATCGATAAATATTATGAAGTAGATATAGCCATCCCTAGCATGTACATCGAATGGACGGTACACATCAGTATGCACCAGGGCTAATATCTCAGTAGTCTTTTCTCCTTGTCCCATAAAAGACAATTTAGCCATTTTTTCTTGAAGAGAAAACTCACAAACTAGATAAGACTCGAAAGTCAATGACCCGATAAGTCTATCTTTCTCTAGTTTGTTGAGCTATCCTCTCCTATATGGTTTAACCTAAGATGCCACAGATACTTTTGGCTAATCCTATCTCCAAGACTGTTAGACCCTACGGCATTCACCATTTACTTGTTAATATTAACACTCACATCCACATGCAAATGATAAAGATCATCAATCAAGAAAGCATGTGCAATAACTTTATTTCCAAAATAAATTATATACATATTTTTATTGAAATGAAAATTATAGTAATCCTGTACCAACATAGATACAGAAATCAAATTTTTACTGACTACAGATACAAAATAGCAGTCTTTCAAAATTAAACTAATTCCTACTGGTAATCATAGAGGGTAGGTTCCGATGGCCATAGCAGCAACTCTTGCTCCATTACTGATCCAGAGAGTGATCTAGCCTTCCCTCAGCCCTCTAACTTCTTTCAGACCCTGCATAGAAGTGCATAAGTAAATACTTGAACCAGAATCTAGAACCCAACTAGAAGAAGAGAAAACTGTTAGATTAGTTTCAATTATGAGTAAATCAGACATACCTTCAGAAGGCCCATTCTTCTTCCTGTTCTTCACGGTCATCAAGTAGGTCAGACAATTCCTTCTCCAGTGACCTTCGATATTACAATAGAAATATTTTATTTTATCATCAATCTTCTTTGAAACTTTCTTCTTGAGTTTGGTTTCATTCTTTTACTTCTTTGCAGGCTTCTTCTTCTTCTTGAAAGAAGACTTTCTCTTGGAGGAAGCCCACTCCACAGTCATAACAGTATCTCTTGAACCTTTCAAGGTATCCTTAGCAGTCACCAACATGTTCAGTAATTTAGGCAAAGTGCTATCAATCTTATTTATATGATAGTTCATAATGAACAGTCCAAATGAATCAGGAAGAGACTGGAGGATCAAATCCATCGGTAATTCCTTGTCCATCATCATCTCGAGCTTCTGAAGCTCTTTGATGTCCTTGATCATTATCAAACAATGATCATTGATGGACTGCTTATCATGTACTTTGCTATGAAAAATCTACAAAAAATTTCAAAATGAGCTGTGGGACTCTGCTCACCCTACAACTCTTGTAGGTGAGTCAGTATGTCCCTGACAGTTTGCATGTCTTCATGCTGGTGCTGAAGATCATTTGATAAGAATACAAGAATATAGTACTTCTCCCTATTATCTTCATCCATCCACTTCTCAAGTGCAGCTCGTTGATCAGGGGATGGCTGAGATAGAAACATAGGCGCATCTTGGTCTAGGACATTGGTTAACTTTTTAGAACTGAGAACAATTCTCAAGTTCTTGAGCTAGTCTTTATAGTTTATCCCGGTTTGTCCCGGTCAACCTATTTATGTCAAGGATATAGGCTAAAGAATTTGAACTCGATATGGTTATCTACAGAGAAAATAGTTTTTAATTAGATGTTTGTACTTGTTAAATATTTATTCTAGAAAAAAAATAAACAAGGCTCTCACTATTTTCTCGAATCCCCATACTCCTCGGGTGGAGAAATAAAAATTTATATGCGATTGATTTTTAGTGGGTACTATAGTTCTATTGATCTATACACATCTCACCTAATAGTTATTGGTGAGTACAAACCAATGAATGGAATACATCTTATCCATTACTTCATTAAGCAAGATGTAGCAGATTCGATCTCTAAGTCATGTGGCTTCACCTAACAGTTATTGGCACATTTCTTAGTTAAGTCAGACCCATCATTCACCAACGGGCACAAAACCGTCATTGGATTCCTCACTTAATAGTTATTGAGCCTAACTCCATTTTTATCCTGAGGTATCTAATGTCAATAGAGTAGTTGTACCTTTTTGATGCAACCAAACTACTGTAATCAGTCGAGAACAATCAACGTCAGGAAGGCACCTGCATCTCTACAATGATGGAAGACTGCTAGACTTAATATTTAGTGAGAAGATTTAGGTTCAGATCTCTTCTAAGTCAGTAGATTTGATATTTGACTGATCAAATTTAGATCAGTACAATCACATATCTGATTAACCTAGTTGGCATGGGTGAATTCGAGTCAACAAGTAATCTAATACAAAATATAATCTCTTAAAATGGTCAGATAAGTTAAGATGAGTGGGGATCCTCCAATTGCTTTTGTTAGATACTAACGAATTGATCAAATCAGACAACAGAATCAATTAAATAACCACCATTTAGGTACTTGCCGTAGACATCAAATTAATCGATTTGAATCGATCAAGTTAATCTATTGACTCGAGCCCGAACCACCAAGCCAAATTCGATCTTAAGTCAATCAATTCATATCAAAATATGAATCGATATGATCAACTATAACTAAACTCGATTTTGAATCCTTTTGACCTAATCCTAACTAACCATTGATTAGGTTCAATCAACTACTCAAAATCAACCATGGGTTCTAGCCTAATCTAATCACTTGACCTTAATTGTAATTTGATCATTAGACTTAATTTATTCAACCCATACCCACATGCAATAACATAATTTTTAGATTCTAAAAATATTTTTTAGATTATATTTCATTGTATGTATTAGTGTCTTATGATCTTGAAATAGTTTCAGATCTAAATCTAATATCATATATCACATATATTAAATTTTAGATCGAAACTATAAATATATATCACATATATATTAATTTTTAGATCTAAAATTAAAATTACACATATCAAATATATGTATAACTAGATTTAAAATAATAATTAAAATATATTAAAAATATTTTTTAAAAATTGATTCGCATCAAACTAGGATAATTTTTTCAATATAGAGGGTAAATCCTATATTAGGATAACCTTATACTAGTCCGATGTGAACATTTAATCATTCTAATTTTAGATCTTATATGAATAAAGATATATCATATATATTTATTTTCAGATCTAAAAGATTAATTTAAATATTTAAAAAATAATTTTTAAAATCAATCAATCTTGTGCTAAGATAATCTTTACAATATAGGAGGTTAACCCTATATCAGGATAATCTTATACCAGCACATGATTGATTTTAAATCATTCAAACTTTTAGATCTAAACAAAAATCAGATTATACATGTCATGAAAAATATGTGGCTCGATACCATTGTAAGAAAATGGGTAGGATTGCATGCATAGATTTTAAAATGATTTTGAAATAGCAGAAGCAGATTTAGGTTAAATCTTTTGACCCCACATGCAATAGATCATATCTAATTATCCGTGTTCAGATCTAAGACATGCATATAATCTAAAAATTAAAATCAAATTTTGAGATCGGATCTCAATACCTTGCGTAGGTCGAACTACACCGTAGCCAATGATCATGGATCTGAATGGTTTCTCTAGCCACGCACGTGTCCGGCCTCCACAGGTATCTACATGAGGACTCATTTTGATCAGAGGTGAGATTGCCTTCTCGAGATGCTAGCTTTCTTGCAAAGATCTCCTCTTTGATGGCTGATCTGATTCTCTCTCAGATCTCATAGACTCTCTTGAGAATTAAGAAGAACAAAGAGAAAGAAAAGGAGGAAGGAGGCTCGAATTTTGAGCAGAACTCTTTTTTCAAATTTTTTCTCCATTTCTCATACTCTAGGCATTCAACTTTTGGAGCCTATTTATAAGAGGGAAGCGATTAGGGTTTTCTTTTAGGATGCCACCTTTTTATTGCACGTCAAAAAATATAGGCGACCAAAAATTATCGCCAAGAACTAAGGAGCAGTGTGAGAAATTAGATCTGATTTCTCACACTGCTCCTTTCTCAATGCACTTAAGGATAGGTTGGTTGGGGCCACAATGATCTGATTTCTCACACTCCTCCTTTCTCAACGCACTTAAGGATAGGTTGGTTGGTGCCACAATGCTTTCCTTTTATCCCTTGATCTCTTTCCTAATAATATTTATCTCAAGATTTGAATCATATTCAAAATAGGAAGGAGATAAGGCAATGACTTATCATATGAGACAGCCCACCCTTATCTCTGCGCTCACTTTCTTTCGTGCAAGAATTCCTCACGCCAAAATCATTTTTGCATGAGATATCTGGCATGGTTCCTCATGGCATGAGCAAGGGAAGAGAGTGCCATCCAGTTTGGACTCTAGGATTTTCTATTTTTGGTTTAAATAAAATCAGATTTAGTTTGACCTAAAGAGAGAATGGAAACTAATCAAATTAGGAATCCAATTTTTTCAATCAAATCTTAATCTAATTAGAAATTAACTGAACCCAAGTCTTGATCAAATCAAAAAACATTCTCCCTCGTAATTAAGCTGGATCCAATCAAATCCAATCTAAGTCAAAATGAATCCAATTCAATTAGACTTAATTCAAACCTCATTGCTCAATCAAATTGAGCTAACTAACAATTCAATTGCTAATTAATTCTCCTATAATTCACTAACACTTAGTAAATTTTATTATTGCAACTTTTGCTTAAAATTAATCATCAATCATATTGATGATTGTACCCTTCAATGATTCATAATTGTTGATCAACCATCTGATCAGACAAGAACTTTTTTTGTGTGTGACCCCATAGGTTTCATTCTGTCTGGTAGTGAGATATATTATGATCTCCATCATAATATCATTGAAACTCCTTTTGATGGATTAGAACAATTCTAACTCTACCCTTTGAGAATTATCGATCATCAAGATACATTCGATGAGTTTTATAATCCACTAGTGACACCTAGTAGTATGTAATGACAATCTAATAGAATGAAAGTATGAATCTCTAGGTGTAGTTATCATGTGATTTAGTCCTTCTATCGTAAGTTTTAACTTGACAAAAGTCACAGAGAATTTATCAAATTCCATTATCGTCATATGCCAGATTGGCTCAACTTAAGTTCATTTATGAATCTTGTGAAAACTCCTTTCCACATTCACATTTGCTTCGATCAAAAATTTTCTGAACTCAATCTTAGGAATTACATAGAACTTCTCATTTTCTATCAAAATCGATAAAATCCATTTAGATGCATCATATTCTTAACAGCAAATCTGAACCTACTGTAGCTAATATACACAGCAAAGATCCGAATGACTAGAGATCAAGAAATATGCAGTCAAACTCAGTAGCCTCACTGCGAATAGCCGATACACTACAAGTTAAAAAATTACTCACACCACTGTAGCATCAAGATGATCACTGATGAGTGAGTAGACATCCAAGTAGTTTCTCATGTTGATCACGTTCAGTGCAAGTTGTTTCCTAACAACCACCTATACTCTCACCCCAGTATCCCTACACTACAGACTCGAGACTCATTTATTCGAAAGGAAGGTGATCCGTGCACCTATCTCAAATAGATTGATCACTGTCCTCCATGATGATCTTCTGATCGGGAGTATTTAAAAACAAACCACTAATAATATATGTCTCAAATTCTCAATATCTTGAAAATATACAAAATCATCTTTATTAATTTTTAGAATAAATTATGGATACATAAACATAATTGAAATAAAATTATTCTTTATTAATAATAAAAATTTTATAAGTACAAAGATAGGTTCCAGAATTACATAATGTGTCAGCCAACAATTGACTTCTAGGACACACTTCTAACAGTAAGAACATCTGTACTTTCCTACAGACTACACTTATTGTTTTTGCCCAACCAAGAGGTTAAGAAATTGATAGTGACCTAATGATCCAAGCTATCTATCACGGAATCAAAAGGG
Source organism: Elaeis guineensis (assembly GCF_000442705.2). Taxonomy (NCBI): domain Eukaryota; kingdom Viridiplantae; phylum Streptophyta; class Magnoliopsida; order Arecales; family Arecaceae; genus Elaeis; species Elaeis guineensis. The sequence goes on along the minus strand of NC_025995.2, from coordinate 32,319,466 downwards.
AGCAAGATAGAAAAACAAGAACAAAGAGAAGAAAAAGGAAATGATCAATTTATGTGAAAAAAGGATCTCATCTTTCAACTTTTGTGCTCTATTTTTTCGGTCCTTAACCCTCTCGATTATGTGGCAATGGTTGTTATGCTCTGTGTGGTAGTGAAGGTTGGTTAGGATTTTGGAATATATTTTTATATATAATACTTTAAATTGGCTTAATAATTTGGCAAACAATTAAAATACAAATGGATTTTATAGCTAACTTGTTAATATAGTGGTCAGATGTCCTTGAGGTTTGAAGTCAAGTCCCCTCATTTGTCCATTATATATACATTTTTATAAAATTTTTTAAAATATATGTATATATATTATGCATAATTAGGTTTGGGTAACGGGTATCAGAGGGTTCAATGCCAAGTCCATTCCAAACCCTAATGGGTTTTGATTTTAAACATCAAACCCTTTCTAAACTATATAGATTTTACTAAATGGATCCTATTAGGATCTAGAATCAGTACGATACCGCAAAAAAAATCCCACCCAACAACGATGCTTAGATGAAATATAATCTTGTGGGTTTAGATTGAGGTTTCTTTGTTCTACTTATTCTTCCCTTTTAATTTTATTTTGTGTAGAGTAAAAATCCTAATCAAATGTATCAACTTCATTTAAACAATATTGCCCCAATATCCTTAGATATATCAATTTACATTGGTTGATAAAGATACAAAGTAATATGTGACTGTTATGTGAGTGGGTGCTTCATTTTAACAAAAACAAATATCTTAATTGAGATAAAAACTGTTGCCTTTTATGTAATTAAAGTTTACTTGTGGTCCTACATTAAGTAGCTAATAATAGCTACAACATTCAAATTAAGCATTAGGTGTCTTTATTTGAAAAAAATTCATGCTCATGTGATTAACAAGCATGCATAATGAGTGATCTGTATATATTTGGTTAGCAACCAATTATGCATCATTACACTGGCACTATATCTGCTCAATGGGCAGGTCGGGCTTACCTCAAGGTACTATATCATTTGGCTAAGCCTGGGTCTAACTTGGTTCTTCCTTAAAGCCTACTTTCTAAGCTCAAGCCTGCTACTTATTGAGATTCAGGTATTTAGGTCAAACCCTTGGGCTTCCTCTTTTATTTTCTTTTTTTTACTCATTGGCTTGGCCTCAAGCTCTTGGGGAATCCATTGCATGAGATCTCTAGCTTGGAGAAAACCTATCTATAACAATCACAAGCTTGCAAGTCACTCTATAAAGCTAGTTTCAAATCATTCAAAAGGGTAATACTATCTCAAAATATTTATAATATATTAAAATAATTGTAAATTCCTTGACAACTATTCAAGATCTAATGTTGGAGCAACTTGGGTGAGGACCTAGTGCTAGCCATGGGGTTGGAATGGGAGGCTTTTGACCTTGGCAAAGAGTATAATGGCTTGGCGAATGCCACTATTGTCATTGATGGCATGATAGTCATGGCCAAAGAGGACGTCACTTGGGCAAAGCATGGCATATGCCATGTTGATATCAATCCAACCGAAGTAGAAGTCATGGCCAGTGTCAATATCATTGAGATTCACAGCAACACCTAAATCAAAGAGGCTAATAAGGATGGAGATAGTGGAGAATGGGATGGGGATGACATGGTTGGCCTTCATGGCAGTGACCATGGGGAGCATGAACTAGGGGAGGGGGAGAGTGTTGGTATTGATGGGAGAAGAAATATTATGGGTGAAGTGGCAATGAAGCCCGACAAACCATAGAAGTTATCGAGGCAGAGGATGGAGAGGAAAGGGAGAGGTTGTTGGAGAGGTGAGGAGGAGGAGGTAGAGCAGAAGCTAAGGATGTAGCTGAGAGAGAAGAGGAGGAAGGAGATGTCTCTCAACCATTATTTTGAAAGTAAGGTACACTATGTTAGTATTAGAGATCGGAATGGTCAGTCGATGGTGTTAGTATTAGAGATCGGAATGCCCTTATATTGTTTCATATAGAGCTCAAACTGATACAAAGAGATGGCAAAGAGAGAACTGGAGAGGAAGAGAGAGAGGGAGAGGAAAGAAAAGGAAGAGAGCCTTCGGAGGTGGTTGGAGGGTAGTCGAAATCACTGCATTGCCGTCGTGCTTGGTGGATACCAAGGAGGGCAAAGGAGGAAAGAAGAAGGAGAGGGAGAGAAGATGATCGGAGGCCTCCAGAGAGATGATGAGGCTGCCATCAAAGTCAGTGAAGACCGAAAGAGGGGCTTCACCCTCTTTCTGATTGAAACAAAGGCTTTGATCCTTGTTTGTCTTTTTTTGGGATTTATCGAATGAAGTAGGCAATTATTTCACCGACTTCATTAATTTTTTTTTAAAATTTTGATTAAAATCAACATAAAAAAATAATAAAATTAGAATTATTGACTTCAACTGAAAATTCTAAGAAAAAAATAATGAAGTCGGCAACCATGTTGCCAACTTCATCTAGTAAATCCTATAAAAAAGTGAAATAGGGGCTGAAGCCCCTATTTCAATTGAGAGGAGGGTGGAGCCCTCCTTAGAGGCCCTCATCAGCCTCCTCTCCATCTCCTTCTTTCTCCTTGCTCTCCTCCGGTTCCACCGAGCTTGACAGCAGCATAAGGAGCTAAGTAGTAGTGCAATATGTTGGATGTATGATCAGAAAAGTCAATTATTGGCTGACACATTGTATTAATTCTAAGACATATTTTTATGCCTGATTTGTTGAAATTAATAAAATAAATAATTATTTTTAATCTAGAGTAATGTGTCCTAGAATCGTCCATTCTCAAGAGTTGAGAATTTAAGATATGTGTCATTATAGATTAACTCCTGAATTGCTTCTGATTGTTGAATCATCATGAGAATGGTGATTGATCCATCAAGATCGGTGCATGGATCATTTTTCTTTCGGATATATGAGTTTCGAGTCTACAGTGTCGAGACACTGGAGCAGAGTGTAGATGGTTGTTAGAGAATAATGATACTGAACATGATTAAGAATGAAAAGTCACTTGGATATCTACTTACTCGTCAGTGACTATATCGATGCTGTAGTTATGTGAGTAGTTCTTTGACCTACGGTGCCTCGATTGCTCAGTGGGGTTGCTATAGTTTGACAATATATAAATATGATCTTTAGTCATTCAGATCCTTGCGATGTTCGTTGGCTGCAGTATGTTCACTGTAGGAGTAGGGTGTGCACTTATGGAGGATTTATTGGTCTTAGTAGTTGAAGAGTAATCCTATGTGACTTAAGAGGTTGAGACCTTAAGTCTGTGGCCACAGCAGCATAATAATGAAAAGGAGTTTTCATTAGATTTATGATTGGACTCAAGCTTATTAAGTCTTGCATATGACGGATGCTTAGAATTTGATGAGTTTTCATAACCTGCATCATATCGGGACTCTCGATAGAAGAACTCGATTACATGGTAACTACATCTAGAGATTTAAATTTTTTTATTCTATCAGATTACCACTACATATTGTGAAGCATCACTGATGGATAATAAGAACTCATTGAGATCATTTTCGGATCAACAATCCTTATTGAGTTAAGTTGGAATCGTTCCAGCCTATTGAAAGGAGTTTCGATGATACTGTGATGGAGATCACGATATGTCTAATTATCAGATAGAATAGAATCTAAGGGATCACACATAAAAGGAGCACAACTTGATCAATAGCTTGGATTATAATCGAATTATTAATTGGATTGATGATTTGAATTAATTTGTAAGTGTTATAAATTTCAAAACTGCTAATTATATAAGGGTTATATATTTAGTAATTGCTAATTGTAAGCAAAGGAACTTAATTGCAAGTGTTGTAATATAATTAGACTTAATTAAATTATAGATCAAGTCTTAATTAATTTAAATTAATTTAATTAAATTTGACTTAATTTAAGGCTAATTGGATTTAATTATCAAAGTAGGACTTAGATTTCAATCCTGATTAGGTTAGGATTAATAGCCTTTTTGAATTTGATTCAAATCGGACTTAAATTAGATTCGAATTGAATCCAATTAAAATAGATTGTCTGAGCCTAAGTTCACTGGGTTTCTCTCTCTAATCTGGCCGACTAAGAGGGAGAGGGGCACTGATCTTTACGTCCCCTTTCTTTTTGCGTGCGTGAAAGAATGAGGAGGTGCAAGTTGGCGCCTCCCCTCCTTGTTGGGACTCTATCTTAATATGGTTTAATCCTAACTAAATCTTGGTTTGAATTTGAATTAGTTAAGAATTAAATCTTATCAAGTTTAGGCATGAAAAGTGATTTTTGTGCGACAAAAAGTAAAAAGGAATTGGGGCATGTGTGAAGGAGTAGCGTGAGTCTTCTTGCCGCATGAAAATTCTCCACGCCCCCTTCTCCCTTCCCTTTTTTCTTCCTCTTGATGCCCCACTTCCTTCTCAGATTAGATTAGAGAGAGAGAAAGAGTTTAGAGAGAGAGGAAGAATAGTTCTTCATCTCTTTTTAGCATCCTGAAGAGATCCCATCAGATCTACGTAAAGAGTTCGTGCTGCAGTGTTCTTCTTCGAGTTCTAAAAGAAGATCTAAATCCAAGTCAAGGAGTGAGGCCTGCAAGATGCTAGCACTTCGATCACTTTGGTGCTTCGATCAGACCATCATGTGTGGATGTCAGTAGAGGTCGGATACTTGAGTGGCTACGACAGAAATTTCGAGCATCCGACGGATCCGATCCGAGTGAGAAGAAAGGACAGCAATTAAGATAAGCATTCTTCTTTTCTTATTTATTTTTAGATCTGATCTAAAATATTTATTTTATAGCATGCTTAGAAAGATCCCTAGATGATTGGAAGATTAGATCTAAACATGATTAAAATTAAAATACTTTTAATTTTATCTTTTCGCTATGTATTTTCATGAGATAAAAAAATTTGCATGCTAATCACCTAGAAATCAACAGTGATATCAGAGCCACGATTTGTAATATATATGAAATAAATTTCAGATCTGATTTCCTTTTAGATCTGAAAGTAAAATTAATAAAAATCAACTTTGTGTTAAATTAAGGTTATCCTGGTATAAGGTTTACCCTTTATACTGCAAAGACTGTCCTAGCACAAGATTGATTGATTTTAAAAATAATTTTTGAAATAAGTTAATCAATAAATTTTAGATCTGAAAATTGATATATGAGATATATCATTTTCATTATTAGATCTGAAATTAAAATGATTAAGATTTGCATCGGATAGATATAAGATTGTCCTGGTACAAAGTTTACCTCTTATACTGTAAAGATTGTCCTAGTACAACACAAATAAGATTTTTGAAAAGTATTTTTAAATTATTTTAGTCATTAATTTAGATCTGATTTGTAGGTATGTGATATGTGCTTCGTTAGTTTTAGATCTAATTTTTCATATATGTGAGATGTGATAGTTAATTTTTAGATCCAAAATAACTATATATGTGATATATGACATTAGGTTTAGATCTAAAATTGTTTCAAGATCATATGCCATTAATTCATGCACTATAACATAACCTAAAAATCATTTTTAGAATCTGATTTTTAAGTTAAGCATGAGGGTATGGGTAGAACAATTAGGTCTAATGATTGGATTATAATTAGGATTTTTGATTAGATCAAGCTAGAACCCTTACCGATTTTGAGCAGTTGATCGAACCTAATTAATAGTTGATTAGGATTAGGTCAAAGGGGCTCAACATCGAGTTTAGTTATAGTTAGTCATATTGATTCATATTTGATGTGAGTTGATTAACTCAAGACCTAGTTTGGCTCAGTGAATTGAGTCCGAGTAGCTAGACTGATCCATTTAATTCTAATTGACTAATTGATGTCTAGGACAAATCTCGATCGATGGTTTTTAATTGAGAGCATGCTTACCTGACTATTCTGATGGTGTCTAAGGTAAGCATTGGCTATCCTTCCATCGATCTCACTTATCTGGCCAACCTAGTCGATTAAGTTTTGAATAAGGTTGTTTAGTCATTTATGTTCACCCATGTCGGCTAGGATCGTCAGACATGAGATTGTGCTAACTTGAACCTGATCAGTAAGACATGAGATTATGCTGACCTAAATCAGGCTAATCAGACAATATGCTAACATAAATTAGGTTAGTCAGACATGAGATAATGTTGATCTAAATCTGATTAATCAGACATGAGATATACTGACATAAACTAGATTAGTCTGACATGAGATTGTGCTGACCTAAATCGAATTAGTCAGACATGAGATGTGCTAACTTGAACCAGATCTGTCATTTACATGAGATGTATGTGACCATGTAGAAGAGACCTAAATCAAATCTTTTCATATATATTAAGTCTAGCGATCTTCTACTATTGTAGGAGTGTGGGTGTCCTACTGATATTGATTATTCTCGGCTGGTTACAGTGGTTCAGTTACATCGAAAAAATATAACCACCCTATTAGCATGAGATGTTGCTAGGTAAAGATAGGTTTGGATCCATAATCGAGCACAGTGAGGGACCCAATAACCGTTTTGCTTATGCATTGAATGGTGGGTCAGACTTAACTAGGGATTGGGCCAATAAACAGGCAAGTTGAGGCTTCATGACTTAGAGACCAATCGCTGTATCATGCTTGAGAAGTATTGGATATTAATTATCCACTCATGGTATAGTGTGGCTGAATAATTGGGCACAGTGAGGTGCACGCATATCGATGGGACCGTAGTATCTACTAAGAACCTTAATTGCGTAGAGGTTTTCGCATCTTCATGAAGGAGTGTGAGAGATCCAAAAAAATAGTGAGAGCTTTTATTTATTTCTTAAAGTCCCTAAAATAAATAGTGATTAAGTACAAACATCTAATTAGAATTTTTTTCTCTTCAAATCCCTTAGCTCGAATTGTAGGGTTCAACCGATTAACCGAAATGAACTACAAATGACTAGCTTAGAAATTTTAGAATAGTTTTGAACTTAGAAAAGGCTAAGATATGTTCTAGACCAGGATTCTCCTGTGTTACCAAACCATCTAACCATTAAAATGTTTAGCGCTTAATAAATGGATGGAGAGCAGCAATTAGATTAGGTGCTATATCTTGGCCTCAAGGCCCAATACGAGGACATCAAGACTTAAGAGCTATGATAACTCATCCGTAAGAGTTGTATGGTGAGCAGAGCCAGACTGTGCTTGGACAGTCTGTCTATGATTATTGTTTGTCAATGATTAAGGATCTGAAAGAGCTTGAGAAGCTCGAGATAACCATACATAAGCAGCTGCAAGTACATTTGATGCAGCAGTTTCTTGATAGTTTATTTGGTCAGTTTATTGTCAACTATCATATAACAAGATTGGTAGCACATTACAGAAATTGCTGAGCATGTTGATGATCACTTAGGGGACCTTAAAAAGTTCAAGGGGCTATATTCTTGCTGTAGAATGACATCTAATTCTAAGAGAAAGTCTGTTGGAACAAGAGGTCTATGGGAAAATGAGCCAAAGAAGAATTTGCTCAAGGAGAAGGTGTCAAGTAAGGAAAAGAATTTTCACTACAATGTTGACGGTCACTCAGAAAAAAATTATCCTTCTACCTAGATAGCCTAAAGAAAAAAGACGAAACATCTTGTGAAGGTATGTTAGATCAGTTTCTTTGCATACTGATATATTCGGATAAATAGTGAGTGCTGTAAGATCTGAGAGATCTAGGGATGAGATAAACCATAAGTATAGGTAGTATCTCAGGTTACGTCATTTTGGAGAGAACAGGATATATAAACTAAAAAATGGATCATTTCTTAGGCTCAGTGAATTTTGAGTCATACCTAGTTTGTGGATTCTGCTTTCAAGAAAAAATGATCAAATTATCCTTTGTGGGATATGGAGAGAGGACCACAGACATATTTACCCTAGAACACATTGAGATGTGTGGGTTATTTGATGTGTAGGTTAGGGATGATAATTTCTACTCCATTACTTTTATCGATGATTATTCATGATATGGGATATAAGTTTGATGTCTTTAAAAAGTTCAAAAAATTCAAACATAAAGTAAAAAATAAATTCAAAAATTTCTTAAGGTTCTTCGATTGGATCGAAGAGATGAATACCTTAGTGGAAATTTTAAAATTATCTTATGCAAATGGCATAGTCTCATATTGGACTCCTTCAAGTACTAATTGGGTATGGATATAGGAGGAATTAGACTCTATTAGATATGGTCCAGTCCATGATGATGTTTACTCACTCACCAATACTTATTTCTTTAGGGACATACTTTAATTTATTGAATAGAGTTCTCTCCAAATTTGTTCCTACGACATTATATGAGATATGGCATGGTAAGAAACTAAATCTTGATCATCTCAAGATTTAGGATTGTCAGTCCATGTCGAAAAATAACAGTGGCTAGGTCTATAAAAACTCATTTTATAAGATATCCTAAAGAGTTGTTAGGATACTAATTATACTTTCCAACAAATCACAATGTGATTGTGATCCATCATACCACATTCTTGAAAAATAGTTTATCCAAAAGTGATAGTGGAAGAAAATTGAGCTCGAGGAGAAAGTTTTTGAAGAGTAATGAGCTGAAGATCTGGCTGAACCCATTCAATTTGAGCCAGTTAGTATAGGACCTCTTCCACCTTATAGATTGAGTAGGATTTTTCATTCTCTTGAAAGATACTTAAAGTACTCTGACAAAGGAAGTAGAAAAAATATTTCTATGGGAAATAGAGAATATGGAGATGATCCCAAAACATATAATGAGGTGATGTTAGATATCAATTCCAAGAGATGGATGGAAGTAATAAAGTCAAAGGTTGACTTGATGCATTCCAGCCAAGTCTGACTTTAGTAGATCCACCAAAAGATATAGTACCTATTGGATGCTTAAGGATCTATAAAAGGAAGATAGATTCGGATAAATAGATAGAGACCTATGAGCGAGGCTTATGGCAAAAAATTATAGTCAATACGAAAGTATCGACTATCAGAAGATTTTTTATCTATAGTCATGCTAAAATCTATCAGACACTGCTTGATTTTATGGCATACCATGATTATGAATCTGACAATGGATGTGAAAACTGCCTCCCTGAATAGATATCTTATGAAAGATATCTATATGGGGCAACCTTTTGGATTTCACTTTCAGTGATGGAGATCATAAAATAAGCAAGCTGCAAGAGACTGAAACAAGCATCTCGGAGTTAAAATATTCGATGTGATCAAATTATTTAATTTCATCAGGAATGAGAAGAGCCATGTGTTTATAAGAGGGTCAGTGGGATGATGAGATTCTCCTAATTAGAAAAGATGTTTCCATGCTAATTTCGATTAAAATATGATTATCTAAGAAATTCTCTATGAAAAAACTTGGGAAGCATCCTATGTCTTTGGGATAAAGGTCTGTAGAGACATATCTGAAAGGATGCTTGGTCTTTCATAGAAAAAATATATAAAGGAGGTGCTGAAGAGGTTCAGCATGAAAACTCTAAAAAGAAGATTTTTATCCCTTAGGCAAGGTATGTATCTCTCCAAAAAGATGGGTCCAAACACATCTGAGGAGATTTAACTCATGAGCTGGATTTCTTATGCTTTGACTATAGAGAGCCTCATGAATGCTATACTATGTACTCGACTTGATATAATTTTGCTGTGAGTGTCACAAGCAGATATTAGTCGAATCTAGGTATACGACATTGGATAGCTGTGAAGAACATCTTTAAGTATGTGAGAAGTACAAAGAATTTGTTCTTGATTTTAGAGGAGGATTTGAGTTGCGGAGTTTAAAGATCTACAGACTTAGATTTTGCATCTGACACTGATGGTAAAGAGTCAACATCAGGATGTGTGCAATATGAGAATTGATAAATTGAAAGAGTTCCAAGTAACCAATTACTGTAGGTCCTATGGAAGCTTAGTTAGTCATCATTTCCAAAGGTGCTAGATAAGGTCTTCTCGTTCAAGTAACCATGTTGCAATTTGATGTCATAAGATATTCTCATAGTGACAATATTAGCACCATAGCCTTTAGCACTTAGCTAATGGAGCCTGGGTCTCACCAAAATACTGTTGGGAATAGTGTCCCAAAGCCAATCGTCAGCCTGTTGACGGTTGTGCTCCTTTTGTATTAGTACATGAATTATAAATAAATAAAAGTTATTTTGATATTTTTCATCACAAATGTTTCATCTTCTAATGAACTCCTGTGTTGTGGTGAAGTCCTTAGGATTATTTAGACTCGACAAAGGAGGATTTGTCGCTTAGTCCTTAAACATGTTCGCGACCAAATGATACGTTGTTACCAAGGACGACAATGTTTATCGAGCATAGGTCATTGTGTGCCATATGGGTTGGTTGTCCTCATAACCAAAGAGTGTGGAGACACTGGTATGGCATACGGTGAGATGTAATGGTACATCTGTACTGAATGTGACCAACTCAGGAGCTATTTCTGCTGTCAAGATTTGCTCTGATGGGATATGGGTATAAATGTCCCTCAGACCTGAGACCGCCATAGTGACTTGCAAGCAACTCACTGCACTTAGGCACTGGACTACCTGAATTTCTAATTCAATGACGGAAGGCTGCTGGGTGTAGTCAAGTACTTGACTTGTCGGTGCGTGTGTCAAGATGGGATTGACCACTCCAGTTTAGGAGCTGTGTACAGTCGTGTTTTAATTTAGCAAAATCTTGGCCAGGGTAGTCCCAGTGAGGAGTCACAGGACTAATTGAGTTGAGCACGATTCGGATGATATCATCAGGGTTGACAGTTTAACCCTGAGTCATCCTAAACACAGGGGTCAAAAGGGATGAATTATACGGTAACCATATTCACGTAGGTTCTGAATATTGTGATTGCGATTATTCAACCTATCCGGTCGTCGGGTACCATTGCTAGATGGTCACTTCGATTAGTACAGGAATTGGTTCCTATGCTACCGGCTTAGGTTCGAACCTGCGGGGTCACACACATTAGAGGTTCCTTTCTGATCTGATGGCTGATTATGAGTCTTATCTGTCTGGAACTCTATGATTGAGAATTAAGATTCTCTGATCATGAGTTCTACACATTTTGGGTACCGGGATCAAAATTTTGAATTTCAAATTTTGAATTTGAAATTTGAATTCTTTGATCAGGGTTTCATATCGATGGTCTCTGACGCCTGATTGCCCATCGAATTTGGATTCAATATTTATGAGAGATTTAATTAGTGATTTGATTGCTAATTAACTCAATTTGATTGAGTAATAATTTTTGGATCAAGTCCAATTGAATTGGATTCAGTTTGGATTGACCCGATTAGGTTAAATGTTGACCTAATCGCTAAGGTGGTTTAGTCCCTGATTTGATCAGGGGTTAGGCTTAGTTAATTCTTGATTTAATTAAAATTTTATTGAGCCTAATTAAGCCTAATTATATTGGGTTTAATATGGTCTAATTGTGCTTAATCTATTTTAAACTAGGTTGGCTCAATTTGAATCAAACCATCTTGTTTTAAATTCCCTGCGACACCCAACTTCCTTGCACCCATTTGAATTCATGAGAAGAAACTTCTCGTGAAATTTTTCTTACACAAAACCCTTCCCCACGCCCTCATTTGTGTGCCATATGGATGGATAAAATAATTAGTTAGCCATTCAAATTCAAAGCATGTTTGAATTTGAATGGATAACTTATCACTTGCCCCTTCATCCTTATCCATTTTGTGCGCCACATTACTTACACGAGAAAAGGTTTCTCGTGAAACATTTTCCATGCACAAAGAGCCATGCCCCTTCTCTTCTCACGCCCAAAAGGATAGGGATAAGTTGGTTTTTGTTTGAATTCAAATTTGATTTGAATTTAAATGTGTAACCACTTGTCTTTATCCTCTCACGCGGATAAGACACGTTCGACGTTGTTTTAAAAATGGCAGAAAGGTGGGGCATGCGAAAAAAAAATTAAGAGAAATAAAGTGGGGCATGAGGAAGGCTTGTGTGCAAGGTGAAGGTCCAAAACCTTCCGAGAGAAAAAGAAAGAAAAGAGAGAAAATTGGGCGCAGGGTTTTTGGTGTGTACCCTAGGGTTTCTACCTAGGGATCGGGAAGTGAGATTGGTGTGCCACGAGTGTCGTGAGTCTATCAAATTTTAGGAAGAGATCCATCAGCCTCTCAAGCAACTGTGTAGATGATACGGAGTATTCGAGAAGTCGGCACACATCGATCGAAGGAGTTCGATCAACATCTGCCATCAAAAGGGTGAAATCACGAACTAGCATTCGTGAGGAGCTGATCAGACGGGAGCTTCGTGTGGACGATCCGCAGAGGCCAAAAATTTGTGTGGCTATGACATGACGATCAGAGCCCCCCGATGATGATCAGATTGCGGTGATTGACTACCCGCAAAAGGTGATGTGTTCTGAACACAGTACTGTAAAAGGTTTACTGATTCAAATTTGAATTTCAAATTTAAATGCATGCTGTTGTATCATATTTAGATCCTAGTGTAGGATTAATTAGTATTAATTAATGAGATTAATTAATAATTTCACTATAAAATAGTAATTTTGAAAAAGTTTTAAAATTATCATTTTGCCCTTGCACTAAATTTTCACTACAAATGGTATCAGAGCATGGTTCTAGAATATGATATACATATGCATGCGTAGATTAAGGTGTAATCTATAAGTTTAAATTTGAAATTCAAAATTCAAAATTTGAAATTCAAAAAAAATTTGAAATTTGAAATTTGAAATTCAAATTTTGTTAGAAGTTTCAAATTTGAAATTCAAAATTTGAAATTTGAAATTTGAAATTCAAAATTTGAAATTTAAAATTCAAAATTCAAAATTTAAAATTCAAAGATTGAAAATTCGAAATTTAAAATTTGATTGAAATCTAAAATTTAAAATTTAAAATTTAAAATTTGAAATTCAAAATTTAAATTTTGAAATTGGTATATTTAGATATACTTGATCCAAGTAGCAAGTAATCTAATTGGGTTGGTTGCCATGGCCGTCCGGTCATAGGAGAAAAGTAGGGTTTAAAGGCCCTCTCTTCCCATTCGATGGGGTCTCCTATGGCGGTAGGGGTGTCGATGCAATTATATCCCATGCCGATGAAGCAACGAAAGGACTTAATTATAAAATTTATCATGAATGTGTTAGATTAGATCTAAAAAAAAAATTATGATTTATTTTGAGTTATTTTCTGTTATGAAATGAGCAATGAGATTGCTGTTTATGAAATGTGCTGATCCGTTTGTGAAATGAGTCAACACATTTGGTGAACAGAAAATAAAATCTTTCAAAATTTGAAAATTATTTTCGAAATACCAAACCCTGACCCATCAGCCCAAGTACTTAATTAAAAGAATTAAGTGTTGTCTAGTAGGTCTAGAATTGTGAATTAAGACCTAAGACAATTGCATAAACTTGTGGGTCAATGGGTTAGATGAATTAGGTCCATAATTGGGTTAGACCTAAGGTTAGCTTAAAAAATGGACTAAATAGAGTAATTGGTCAAATCTAATCAAAAGTTGAATTAGATTAGGTCAAGGATACTCTAGACTCAACTTCAATAGTTGTGGTTGAATGGGTCCATGTCTTTAACTAGACCAAGATGGACTTAATTCATGGCTATGCGGTGGAGCCCTATTTACTAAGTTGATCAAAATTAAAACTAATGAACCGGTTGGTGTCTAAGGTAAGTTCGGCAGTTTTGACCAGTGGTTCTTAAGCGGGAGCTACTCGCATTGATTCGATCATTGACGAGTTAATGGCAAATCCCCACCACTGATCTCACTTACCTGGCCAATCTGGTAAGTTAGATTTTGATTAGATCACTTGGTGATTAGAGCTCACCCATGTCATTAGGGAAATCAGTGTGACTGATTTAGGTGCTCCTAATACCAGCTTTAATTAAATCTTTTTTTAATCTGACTTGGTGAAGTCAGAGGGAAGATTGAAATTGACTGGATGATTTTTTCTCTACTATTCTTTAATAAAATCCTCAAAATTATTAGGTCCCTAAAATGATTAAGTTATAATGATAACTAAGTCACAGCCTCCCATTAAGTGAGTGATAATGAGTCCATTAGTTCAATGATCATTGGAGGCCCAAAGGCCTGGTGCTCATTGGCTAATGGAATTATTATTCATAATATGATAATTTGATTGAGTCTTTCTGATGGTGGTTAGGTTGGCCGGCCAAAGTCGGACATGATCATTTATTGGTCCGATTCACTAAATTAAGTCATGTTAATGGTTGGACCTAACCAGATCTTTTCAGTGGAGGCCAAAGCCTACTGATTAGGTTCTGGGGCAAAATCAATTACTAGAAGTTGTTTAGAGAAACAACTGGTTAAGAACCTACCCATAGATGCACATGGGTTGACCAACCAAAGTTGGGCTCGTGTGTAGTCTGTGTGGATTCTAGTACCCATTAAGGAATTAAAGTAATTCTTCGAATTGGAGGATGAGGCTACCAATTCGTAAAAATATTGGGAAAAACTTTAGACTAAAGTCCAAGTCTTTAGTATTAATTTATGTACTAATAGAGGTCTCGTTTTTCTTTATACAGCTATGGCCACTACCCTGTCGCTCCGGTCATTATTAGATAATGACAAGCTCATGGGACCCAATTTCGATAGCTGGTATCGAAAATTAAAAATCGTCCTTGAGCATGAGCGGATCCTTTATGTAGTAACGGATCCAGCACCTGAGGAGCCAGCTCTGAACGCTAGTAAGGCAATCCGAGACACTTACTTGAAGTGGGTCAATGACCGCACCACCGTTCGATGTATTATGCTGGCAGCAATGAATGACGAGTTCAGCCGAAGGTTTGAGAACCCCCAGCCACAGGAGATGCTTCAAATGTTGAACGACTCCTTTGGCACGCCTGACGACGTTGAAAGGCACAAAACTAGTTGTGCCATTTTCAATGCTCGGATGAGGGATGGGGCCTCAGTCACTGATCATGTACTATACATGATCGAGATGATTAAGCGCCTAAGCAAATTGGGCTTTCCTCTACACGAGCAGCTCGGTAAGGATGCGATCCTTAATTCCTTGCCCAAGTCCTTCCTCCCATTCCTTACTCATTTTCGAATGACAAAGCCTGCATTAAACTACCACGGATTATTGGGGTTGCTGCAGAACTTTGAGAAGGATCACCAACTCCATAAGGGGTCGGTGAATGTAGTGGGAGGGTCTTCTTCTCGTCGTCAACCCTTTGGAAGGGGAAGAAGAACAAGAAGAAGAAAAATAAGAAGGTGCAATCTCATGCTGGGACAGTAGCACAGGGTCAGACCAAGAAGCGCAAGCACGACCAGAGCCAGGCAGAGTGCTTCTTTTGCAAGAAGCACAGGCATTGGAAGAGGAACTGTCCTCAATACATTACCTCCCTGGACCCGAACAGGCCAAAGAAGAAGCAAGGTAATTATATGATAACTCCTTGCAACTTTTCGATTTGTGATACTACTGTCTGGGTATTGGATACCGGAAGCCCTTATCATATTGTAATTCGATGCAGGGTCTGCAGGTCAGTAGGAGATTTGATGAAGGCGAGAGGTTCCTGAACGTTGGAGATGGAAGCAAAGTTCCAGTTCTAGCTTTAGGAATCATGAGTCTTGTAATCATTCTCGTAATGTAATTCTGAGTGAATGTCATTATTGTCTAAGTTTTTTATTAAACATTATTTCTGTAGGCCTTTTGGCCATGTACGGTTATGATTTTTTAATAAAAAAAGATATTTGCAATATCATTTTGAATGGTGTTACAATATTTGTTGGACAATTAAATAATGAAATTTACTTACTATCACAGCCTGTTAATGTGGTTCAAAACTTCGATAAACGCTCTAGAATAGATAATGTGTCAGAAGTCTACCTTTGGCACTGTAGGCTAGGTCATATCAATAAGAACAGGATAAACAGGTTGGCTCAAGAAGAATTCTTGAAGTTAGTGATTGTGAATCGCTTCCAACCTGTGAGTCCTGTCTTCTTGGGAAGATGACCAAGTCACCTTTTACTGAAAAAGGTGAGCGAGCCAGTGAACTCTTAGGTCTGATACATTCTGAGGTATGTGGACCCATGAGCTCAAGTGTAAGAGATGGATTTTTCTACTTCATAACCTTCACAGACAACCTATCTAGGTATGGGTATGTCTATTTAAAAAGCATAAGTCAGAATCATTTGAAATATTCAAACTATTCCGAAATGAGGTAGAAAAATAAACTGGGAAGTGTATTAAAACTCTTCGATCTGATCGAGGAGGTGAATACCTTTTCAATGAGTTTCTGACGTATCTAGGAGAGAATGGGATTCTCTCTCAGTGGACTCCTCCTGGAACACCACAGCATAATGGTGT
>NC_025995.2:29270955-29334006 GCF_000442705.2 Elaeis guineensis | reverse complement strand
CGAAGTTGGGTCCCACCAACTTATCATTGTCCAACAATGATCGGAGTGATAGGGAAGTGGCCATATTTGCACAAAAGGAGAACCTAACTAATTAGTAATTGATTCATTAAACTAAAGATTTGGACTTTAATCAAAGAGTTTCTCCCATATTTTATTCGAATTGGTAGCCTCTACCTCCAATTCGAGGAATTACCTAATTCCTTAGTGGGTACTAGAATCCACTTAGACTGCAACAAGCCCAACTTTGGTTGGCCAACCATGTACATCTAAGGGTAGGTTCATAACCAATTGTTTCTCTAAACAATTTCTAGTAATTTTAATTTTGCCCCAGAACCTAATCAGTAGGCTTTGGCCTCCACTGTAAGGATCCAGTTAGGTCCAACCATTAACATGATCATACTTGGTGTATCTAACCAACGAATGATTAAACCCAACTTTGGTTGGCTCACCTAACCACCATTAGAGAGATACTTCCAAGTCATCATATGATGAGTGATAATTCATTAGTCAACAAGCACCAGGCCTTTGGGTCTGCAATGATTATTGAGTTAATGGACTCATTATCAAACACCTTAATGGGAGGCTATGACTCAGTTATCTCCATAACTTTATCATTTTAAGGACCTAATAATTTTAGAGGATTTAAATAATTAGAGGATGAAGTCAGATGAACCAGCTTATCATGATCCTCCCACTGGCTTCATCAAGTCAGCTTAAGGGAGACCAGGGCTGGTCTAGGAGCACCTAAATCAGTCACACTGATTTACCTAGCTGACATGGGTCAGCTCGAATAGTCAAATGATCCGATCAAAATATAATTTCACCAGAGGCCAGGTAAATTCGATCAGTGGGAGGGTCTGCCAAAGCTTGCCTTAGACACCATCAGAAATGGCCAAGTAAGCAGGCTCCCAATTAAAAACCACCGGTCTGATTTACCTTAGACACCAACTGGTTTAATTAGTTTCGATTAGATCAACCTAATAGTTTGTGCTAGACCGCTTAGCCAAGAATCAAGTCCATTTGATTCTCGTTAAAGACATGAACTTGACCAACTACAACTATTGTAATTGATCTAGAGAATCCTTGACCTAATCTAAGACAACAATTGATTAGATTTAGTCAATTCTCTAATTAAGTCCATCTTTAATCTAACCATAGGTCTAACCCAATTAATGGACCTAATTCCCACTAACCCATTAACCCAATGTATTATGATTTGTGTCTTAGGTTCTTCAATTCACAATCCTAGAACCTAATCAAACAACTTCTTAATTCTTAATTAAGTTTTGGGCTGAGGGTTGGGTTCGGCTTTTCAAAAAATGATTTTTATATTTGTAAAATAATTTTACAATATGATTCTACCAACCATATTGTATGTTTGATTCATAATCAAGATACAAGTGAAATAAATATGAAACTACTTTAGATCTAATCTAAACAGGTTCATGTAATTGAAACAATTTCAACTTTAAACAATTTCTTTGCACAAAAATTATTAACAAAGAGATTTTATTTTAGATTTAAATATCTTTTAAATATAATAAATTATAAATTTAATCTAGATCATATCTAACAAATTTATGATTAAAGATAGATCTACACAAACTAGGACAACCTTTGCACTGTAAGGGGTAAACCTTACAGCAGGACAACCTTGCAGTTTGTGATTGATCTAAAATTTTAATTTTAGATTTAATAATCAGATTATAAATTAGACTTAATCTAAAAAATAATCTAAGTATGTATAAATAATCATGTAATAAAGAACCTAGGCTCTGATACCAATTGTAGGAACCAGATCTAGGGTTTCAGGGTTAGATCTTGAAACTTTTTCAAGATCATACAGCGGAAGACTAAAATAAATTAAAATTTATTTTTTAAAATCAAAAAATCTCTAGATCTAAGATTCTATTACATGATTATTACATAGTATTAAATCAAAAATTAAAATATATAAATATAGCATGAACTACATGTTGATCATATCAACATATTTCTATGCTACATCTAATGTATGTATTAAACAATAGATCAGATCTATTACCTTGCAAGTTAGATGTTCTAACCTTGTTGATCTGGGCTTGAGGATGATGTTGCAAGCCGCACATGCATCCGGCCTCTAGGAGTCATCCACACGAGCCCACGAATCTCGATCAGAAGTCCTGCTTCAGGAAATCAGCACAGTATGCTAGTACTGCGCTGATCCTTCTTTGATGGTTGATCAGGTGCCTCCTTCTTCTTGATTTGGACTCTTCCAAAGATAAAAAATAAAAGGAGGAGTTTTAGATCTGAGACGCTCTCAGAAAACTCAAGATGGAGGGAGGAAAGATATGAAAACAAAAAACCCTAGAAGAAGACCCTCTTCTTCTTCACGTTTTTCTCTCTAGACACCCTAACTTGAATCTTTAATATCTCTACGACCCAAAAGTTTTTTTCTCTAATTTTGGATGGCACAAAGGTATCTCAAATATCTATCTTCTCCTAAAATTTTACAAAGAAACTCATCTTATATAGAGAGATATGATAGAGTCCTTGTCTAGGTCAAACACCTAGTCAAGGCTTATCCAAACATGGCAAGTTAAGGGACGCCCAACTCTTGAGCACCTCCTTCATATTTTCATGCATGGATCACTAGAAAAGGGTGCACAATATATACCCCAAAATCCATGAAAATTCCAAAAAAAATTTGGATAAATTCGATGCAAAATTGAAAGAGTTTTGGATTTCTAAAACTCTATCTCATAGAATTCGAAATCCAAACTTATTCCTTTTAGATTTGATCCAAACCACCTTCCATGTAAGAAAGAAGAGAGGAGACCTTTTGTGAATGTGGGAGAGATCTGGGAGAGGGCTTTTGTCACACAAAATAAGTGGAGATTGGCATTGAATAAGAGAGAGGGCGTGGAGAAGGCTTATGTGGCGCAAGGTGGAATCCTAGTCTTACTAGGATTCTGTCTTATGACTTGTTTTAATTTGGTTTCCCAAACCAAATCAAATCAAAATTAGATCAATCCAATTAAAATAGGTCTTAACTCAATTAAGAACCTAATTTAATCAAATTAAATTAGATTTAAATCTGATTTAATTTTCTAATCAAATTAGAAATTAGATTGACCCAAGTCCTAGTTGAACTAGGACTAGTTTTTCCTTGCACTTGGCTTATCCAATAAACCAATTGGACTTGATGCAATCAAGTCCAAACCAAATCTAATTAAATTATATTTAATTAGACTTAATCTCAGCCCATTGGCTTAATCAAATTAAGCCAATCAGCAATCGAATTACTAATAGATCCTCCTGCAACACTTGCACTGGGTTAGATGTCAATCGTATTGATCATTTAACCGTAGAACGATTCTTAATCGTTGATCAACCATCTGATCGGATCATGAACTCTAATGTGTGTGACCTCATAGGTCCGAACCTAAGCCGATAGTATAGGAATAAATTCCTATACCAATCGAAGTGACCATCTAGCAATGGTACCCGACGATCGGATAGGTCGAATGTGTAGAACAACATCCTTAGAACCCATGCAGATATAGTTTTCATATAATTCATCTCCTTGACCAAAATGATCATAGGACACCCTAGAGTTCAACTGTCAACTCTGATCAGGTTGTCCACATTGTATTTCAAAATATCAAATCCATCTGATGGATTACCCTGGCCAAGGTTTTGCTAAATTGAAATACAGCAACTCATTCTTCTCCAACTCTTGGAGTGGTCAATCCCATCTCGATCACACTCTGACTTCGCAAGTACTTGACTGTGCCCAGAAGCCTTCCATCCCTGAATTAGAAATTCAGTTAGTCCAGTACCAAAGCACAGTGAGTTGCTTGCAAGTCACTGAGGCGATCTCAGGTCTAAGGGATACTTATACCAATATCCCATCAAAGATATTCTCGACAACAGAATGCTCTGGAGTTGGTCACGTTCAATGACGATGTACCCTTACATCTCATCTGTATGCCATACCAGTGTCTCCACACTCTTTGGTTAAGAGGACAACCAACCTATATGGCCTACAATGACCTATGCTCGATAGAAGCTGTCGTCCTTATTAACAGCCTATCATTTGGTCGTGAATAGTTTTAAGGACTAATCGATAAATCCTCTCTTTATCGAACTTAAATAGTCCTAAGGACTTCATCATAATAACGGAGTTTATTAGAAGATGAAAGCTTATGATGAAGATGCCAAATATATTTTATTTATTAACAAATCAATTACAATACTTGGTTGCTCAACCGTCAACAGCTTGACGATTAGCTTTTTGGGACACATTTCCCAACATTTGATTCCTGATTTGATCAAGACTTGAGCTCGATTAATTTTTGATTTGATTAAAATTTAATTAAAGCTATTTACTATCTAATTAGATTAGATTTAGTAGTCCAATTGATTCTAACCTAATTCGGTTGGGTTAAGAATTTAATTGGATGAAAAAATAATTCAAATTCAAATCCCTTACGTCTCATTTCTCCGCGCCCTCTTATTCTTCACGCTAGAAATTTTTTTTCATAAATTTTTCTCATACCTAGAAATTTTTTCATTTCTACATCTAATTTTTTTTAAATTAGAAATTCGTTGGTTTAAATTTGAGTTCAAATGGGTTTGAATTTGAATGAAAATCTAGAGTCCAAATTGAGTTGGACTCTTCTCTTCACGCCATCACCTTTCTCCGTGCATAAAGTATTTTTGTATGAGATTTTTTATACCATTCTGATATTGGTTGACCCCTCTCTGAGTTCATAAGATAAGGATAAAGTTTAGTTTAAAATTTAATTCAAATTTGATTTGAATTGGTGATAAGTATCAACCAATATTTGAAATTAAACCAAAATTGCCTTTTCCTTATCCTTATCTTCCATAGGACGCAACCCTTAAGAAGGGATCAGTTTTGTGTGAGATTAGAAGTGATTTTTGGCATGAGAAATCTAAGAGTTGGGATATAAAAAGTTGAGGGTGGGTTGGGATTCCGTGCATGAGAAATAGAGAAAGTATTTTTCCTCTTGGGCATGAGGTGTAGGGTCTAGGGTTTTAACTCTAGATTTTATGAGAAGAAAAATATAAGAATAAATTTTGTTCAATCTTCTACACTAGCATCTTCTTGTAAAGCTTCATCTTCTGATCTAGAAGAGTCTGAGATATCTGAAGAAAGGAGCTTGGATCAGCCATTTAGAGCCTTCGACGCAAGCTAGCACTCTCACGAAGGAAGATCCAATCAGGACTTTGAGTGGATGATCTGTAAAGATCGGACGATCTGTGTAGCTACTCGACATCAGCAAGAGCTTCATACTATATCTATCAATAGTGAAGATCATCAATCCATAAAAAGATGATGAGTTCTGAACTCAATCGATGCAATCTAAAGGTTAGATTAGATTCAAGGCATCGATATGATCGATGCAGTTTTCTATTTTATATCAGATTTTATATGTAAAATTTTTATGTCATAGATCTTTAATGATAGTTTAGATCTAATCTAAGACATGTTTAAAAGATTAAAGTGTTTAATCTTTTTTTTTGCAGTAAAAATTTAAAATTACATGCTTTGAACTATCCATTTTTCCTTCAGTTGGTATCAAAGCCTGATTTCTTATGACATAAATTTTTTTATATATAATCTGATATTACATACATTTAGATCTATAATTTTATTTGAATTAGATTTAATATATGATATTTAGATCTAAAATTAATTATAGATCTGATCGCATAAATTGATATAAAGTTATCCTACTATAAGGTTTACCCCTTACAGTGCAAAGATTATCCTAGTTTGTACTGATCTTTATAAAATTTAATTTTAATTATTTAAATTAAATCTAAATAATTAATTTAGAATCTAAACAGTATAGTAATCTGATTGGATAGATCCTCATAGCCATCCGATCATAAAAGAAACTAGAGTTTCACAATCTTTTTTATCCATTCGATAGGATCTCCTATGGCGTATAGGGGTGCTGCGCGATCTTTTTCATGATGACAAATAATAAAAAAAAATTTAAAATTTTATTTTAAATCTAAAATAATATATATTAGATTTAAAATTAAGATTTTGATCATTAGATAATTGATTGTAAAATATTTTATAAAATTAAAAATTATTTTCAAACACCAAATCTGAATCCATATCAGCTCAAAACTTAATTAAGAATTAAGTAATTTAGATTTGAGAATAAAAAATCTAAGGCATTAATTTTAAAATTCATGGGTTAATGGGTTAGCTCGAATCAAGTCCATTTAACTAAGTTAGACTTAGGATTAGAAATCATTGATAATGGATCATGTTAGTAATTGATCAAATCTAATTAAAAGTTAATTCTGATTGGGTCAATTTCTTCTCTTGATCAATTTCAATAGTTGTAGTTTATCAAGTCCATATCTTTGATTAGATCAATATGGACTTTGATCGTAGCTTCGTGGTCGAACCCAAGTCTATAAATTGATCAAATTAAAAATAACTAACCAATTGGTGTCTAAGGTAAGTATGGCAGCTTTTATTAGTGGTCATTAATTGGGAGCTGCTCACATAGATTGAATCTATATCAAGTTAATGGCATATCTCTCCCATCGATCTCACTTATCTAATCAACATAGTGAATCATATTTTGATTAGATCACTTAATGATTTGGGTTGATCTATGCTAACTAGAAAATCAGTATGACTGATTTCAGTGCCCCTAGTTCCACTTGTCTTGAGTCCTCTTCATGACTTGGTGAAGTCAGTAGGAGGATTTATAACTGGTTGGCTAGACCAACTTATGCTTAATCTTTTTTAATCTGACTTGGTGAAGTCAGTGAAAAGATTAAGATTAACTGATCAAGTCTTTTCTCATCTCTCAGTTCAACTAATTAAATCTTCTAAAATTATTAGATCCCTAAAAATGAAATAGTTATGGTGATAACTAGATCATAGCCTCCCATTAAGTTGGGTGATAATGAGTCTAACAGTTTAGATGATCATTGGAGGTGTCACACGTTTGGTGCTCATCTGACTGTCGAAATTATCATTCATAATATGTTGATTTAGTCGTGTCTTTCTGATGATGGTCAGGTTGGCCGAGCCACACTCGGACCTGACCACTTGTTTATTAGATGCACTAAATTCTAGCATGTTAATGGTTGGACCTAATCAGAACTTTCAGTGGAGGCAACACACGCCTGTTGAAGAGGTGTCTGGGGCAAAATTAAATGCTAGAAATTGTTTGGTGAAATAATTGGTTAAGAACCTACCTATGAGTGCACAGGAGTTGGTCGAGCCACACTCGGACCCATGTGCAGTCCATGTGGATTCTAGTATCCATTAAAAAATTAATATAATTTCTCAAATTAAAGGTAGAGGCTATCAATTCGAATAAAATAGTGGAAGAATCTTTAGATCAAAATCCATATCTTTAGGCTTAATCAATTCATATATTAATTAGGTTTTGATTTTTCTTTTGTAGTTATAGCCACTACCTTGTTGCTCCGATCACTATTAGATAGTAATAAATTGATGGGACCAAATTTTGATAGCTGGTATCGAAAGCTCAAAATAGTCCTGGAGCACGAACAGATCTTGTATTTGTTGACAGATCCAACACCCGAGGAGACAGCTCCGAACACATGTAGTACGGCTAGAGACACTTATCAAAAGTGGCTTAACGATTGAACTATGATTCATTGTATTATGTTGGCAGTAATGAATGATGAGTTTAGCCATCATTTCAAGAATGCTCAGCCATAGAACATATTGCAAATATTGAACGAGTCCTTTGGAACACCCGACAATGTTGAGAGGCACAAAACTAGTTGTGCCATCTTCAATGCTTGAATGAGGGAAGGAGCGTCAGTCATCGATCATGTATTGTATATGATCGAGATGATTGAGTGCTTAAGCAAGCTCGACTTTTCTCTATATTAGCAACTGAAAAAAGATACTATTCTGAACTCTCTTTTCAAGTCCTACCTCCTTTTTCTTACTCATTTTTGAATGACAAAGCCTGCAGTCAACTACCACGGTTTGCTAGGATTACTGTAGAACTTTGAGAAAGATCACTAGCTCCATAAGGAGTCAGTAAATATTATGGGAGGGACTTCTTCTGGACATTGATCTTTTAAGAAAGGGAAGAAGAACAAGAAAAGGGTGCAAAGTGCTGGGGCACCCAAGTCCAGTCAGACCAAAAAACCCAAGTCCGATCAGAGTCATGTGGAATGCTTCTACTGTAAGAAGTAGGGGCACTAAAAAAAATTATCCTCAGTACATTGCCTCCCTGGATCTGAACAGACCGAGAAAGAAGCAAGTTATTACTGGACAAGGTAATTATATGATAACACCTTATAATTTTTTAATTTATGATTCTACTATCTGGGTATTACATTTTGAAAGTCTTTTTAATATTTACAATTCATTGCAGGGTGTGCAGGTCAGTAGGAGATTTGAAGAAAGTGAAAGATTTCTTAATGTTAGAGATGGAAGATCAGTTTCAGTTCTAGCATTAGAGACTATTAAGGTTGTATTCAAGTCAAATATAATTGTTCTTAGTGAATGTCACTTTGTCCTTCTTTTTTATTGAATATTATTTCTATAGACCTTTTGGCCATGTACAATTATGAAATTTCAATAAAAAAAATAATTTTAATATCATTATGAATAGTATTAATGTGATGAATGGACAACTGAATAATGATATTTACATATTATCATAACCTGTTAGTGTAATATATACATCCAGCAAACATCCTAAAATTAGTAATGTCTCTAATATCTACCTTTGACATTATAGGTTAGGTCATATTAACAAGAACAGAATAAATAGGTTGACATAAGAGAGAATCCTCGAAGTTAGTGATTGTAATCACTTCCAATCTGTGAGTCCTGTCTTCTTGAAAAAATGATCAAGTCACCTTTTACTGGAAAAGATAAGCGAGCCAGTGAAGTTCTAAGTCTGATACATACTGATGTATGTGGATCGATGAATACTAGTTTCAGAGGTGGATATTATTATTTCATTACATTTACAGATAATCTATTAAGGCATGGGCACATCTACTTAATGACATATAAGTCAGAATCATTTGAAATGTTCAAATAATTTCATAATGAAGTAGAGAAACAAACTGGGAAGAGTATTAAAACTCTTTGATCTGATTGAGGAGAAAAATACCTCTCTAGTGAGTTTCTGACATACTTAAAAGAGAATAAGATTCTCTCGCAATAGATCCCTCTTGGAACACCATAGCATAATGGTGTATCGAAAAGGAGAAATGAAACTCTATTAAACATGGTTCAATCCATGATGGGTTTTGCAAGTCTGCCGATCTCTTTTTGAGAATATCTACTCGAGTCGGTTTGTTATATTTTAAATAAAGTTTCAAGTAAGTCTGTAAGTAAAACATCACATGAGATGTGGATAGGACGTAAGCCGGCACTCTCTCATCTTAGGATTTGGAGGTGTCTGGTTTATGTCAAACTTTTTGAAAACTAACAAGCTTGGACCTAGGTCTGACAAGTGTCTATTTATAGGATACCCATAAGAGATCAAGGAGTATTACTTCTATCTTGCTGATGAATAGAAAGTATTCATCAGCAATAGGGCAATCTTTCTAAAAAAGAAGTTTTTTGGAGAAGAAACTAATGCCTCAAAGATTAAACTTGATGAAGTTCGATCAATAGAAGAACTGACATAATCTAGTAAACCCATAGAGTCGAACTTGATTAGATCAAATCCAAAATCTATTGTAGAAATATCTTTAAGGAGATCCGATAGAGTACCACATCAATCGGATAGATACTACAGTTTCTTGATCTGAAATGGAGATCCTGTTGAACTTGATGAGAATAATGAGGATCCGATCATCTATATAGATGCGATGCAGAGGTCTGACTCCGATAAATGGTTGAAAGTCATGAAATTCAAAATGGAGTCCATGAAAGTCAACAATGTATAAACATTGGTTGACCCACCTGAAGGGGTAAAATCCATAGGATGTAAGTAGATCTTCAAAAAGAAGAGGGGCATAGATGGGAAGGTGGAGACCTATAAAGCCTGTCTGATTGTCAAAGATTACCATCAGCATTATGGTATTGACTATGATGAGATATTTTCTCCTGTGATAATGCTCAAATCTATTCGGATCATGCTTGCGATAGTAGCACATCTAGACTATGAAATCCGACAAATGAATGTGAAAACAACCTTCCTAAATGGAGAGCTAGAAGAGGAGATGTATATGATACAACCTGAAAGTTTCATATCCACAAATAAGTCTAAGGTGTGCAAGCTTTAGAAGTCTATTTATGGACTTAAGCAGATATCTCAGAGTTGGAACACGTATTTTGATAAAGTGACCAGAATGTATGGCTTCATTAAGAATAGAGAGGAATCTTGCATATACAAGTGGATTAATAACTCTGTGATGGTATTTCTTATTTTGTATATAGATGACATTCTCTTAATCAGGAATGACATCCTTGCATTACAGGGAATAAAAGTTTGGTTGTCATCACAGTTCTCCAAAAAAGACTTGGGAGAAGTATCCTTCATTCTTGGAATGAAGATCTATAGAGATAGATCTAAAAGGTTGCTTGGATTATCCCAGTCAACGTACATTGATATTGTGCTGAAAAGGTTAAGCATGAAAAATTTCAGGAAGGTTATCTTCCGATAGGCCAAGAAATTTCTCTCTCGAAAAGTGATTATCCAACAACTCAAGAGAGAGAGCGTATGAGTAAAATTTTATATACTTCGACAGTGGGATCTATTATATACGTCATGACATATACGTAATCGAACGTGACATACTCACTAGGAGTAGTGAGCAGATACCAGTCCAATCCAGATGAGAATTACTAAAAAATCGTAAAAACCATCCTTAAGTATTTGAGAAATACTAAGGATCAGTGGCTTATCTATGGAGAATCCGACTTAAAATTTGTGAGATTTACAGACTCCAATTTTCAGTCAGATCATGACGACAGCAAGAGCATGTCGAGATATATTTATACACTGAACGGTGGAACAATCTACTGCAAAAATTTCAAACAGCACACTGTGGCTGACTCTACTTGCGAGGCAGAATATATCACGGCATCCAATGCTACGAAGGAAGCTGTGTGGTTACAAAAGTTCATCAATAAGCTCAGAGTACCATCTTCCCCTAATGGCCCCATCTTGCTATACTGCGACAGCACTGGAGTCATTGCTCAAGCGAAGGAATCAAAGTCACATCAATGAACCAAGCACATTTTACGTCGCTACCACTTGATCTGGAAGATCATGGATCGAGATGACGTCGAGTTTCAGAAGATCGATGAAAAAAAGAATCTGGCCGATTCATTTACTAAAGCCCTCGGTGTCAAAGAGTTCGAAGATTATAAATCAAAGATGGGTATATGATACTATACTGATTGGCTTTAGTCTAAGTGGGAGTTGTTGAAAATTATGTCCCAAAATCAATCATCAGTCTGTTGATGGTTGAGCTTATTATTATAATTATATATGAATTATAGAATTAATAAATATTATTTAATTTTTTCATCACTGTGTACATCTTATTTTGAACTCCTATTATGTAATGAAGTTCTTAGGACTATTTGATTCAATATAGGAGGATATATCGTTTAGTCCTTAAACCTTAAATTCATGATCAAATGATATACTATAATTAGGATGATAGCTATATCAAGTATAGGTTGTTGTGTGCCATGTACATTGGTTGTCCTCTTAACCAAAGAGAGTGGAGACGCTGGCATGGTATGCAAGTGAGACATAGGAGTACATCTCATTGAACGTAACCAACTGTTGAGCACTCTGCTGTCAAGAGTAGCTTACGAAGGATATGGATATAGTGTCCCTTCGATCTGAGATCACTACGGTGACTTGCAAACAACTCACTGTGCTTTGATGCTGGACTATCTGAATTTTTAATTCAGTAATGAAAGATTTCTGGACACAATCAAGTACTTGAGAAGTCGGTGTGTGAGTCAAGATGGAATTGATCCCTCCGAATAACTAGGAGTTAATGTATCAATGTGTCTCAATTCAGTAAAATCTCGACGAAGTAATCCATGTGATAGATTTTGAAAATTGAAATACAATGTGGATGACCATATCATGGTTGACAGTTAAATCCTAGGTCACCTTGAGCATTTGGATCCAAGGGATGAATTATATGGTAACCATATGCCAATAGATTCTTGAATGATGATTTGCAATCTTTTGACCTATCCAGACTCGGGTATCATTGCTAGATGGTCACTTTAATTGGTATAGAAAGATTGTTCCTATACTACCGGCTTAGATTCGAACCTATTATTGTGCAAGGTTCCAGTGCATATTTGGTGAGATTTAGGGAGAGGTTGGTAGCCGAAGAGGACTCGATGAGACTCTGAGAGAGGATGGTAGCTGAAAAGATTTCGTGAGGTAATCGAAGAGGACTCAGTGAGACTCTAAAAGAAGATAGTAGCCAAGGGGGTTCGGTGAGACTCAGACTGGGATTAGTAGCTAAAAGTGGCTGATGTATTGACAACAATTATAGGAGTCGACAAGGAGGGTCGACTGATGTCTGATTGGTAAGATTAAATGGATTTAACTGTCCAGTTTGCTGATTGATGATGATTTAGCTTGATGCGGGTCGACTCAGATGTGAAGCCCTTATGCCTAGTAGATAAAGGCTAATAAACCCCGACTTCCAATGGGCATTTGCCTTTTAGAAAGTTGGTTAGGGGCTACGGACCTAATATATGGTATCAGAGCAAGGTTACAAGTTCGAAACCCGACAGGCTCTCAGAATGTTAAAAAAAATATATATCACTGAGGAGAGAAATTGTTGTGCAAAGTTCCAGCTCATATTTAGTAAGATTAAATGGGTCTAACCAACCTCAGCCAAAGGTGACTGATATATTGACAACAATTATGGGAGTCGATAAAAAAGATCGATTGGTACCTGGTTGGTAAGATTAAATGGATTTAACCATGTAGCCTGGTGATTGAGGGAGTGCTGATTGACTAGTGTCTGGTTGGACAAAACCCTCTTGAATGGAGTACAGCCTAAGGGCTTTCCTAAACACCTTATAATTACTTAATTTGATTCCACAATAAAGCTTGCTTTGTTTCTTGAATTCAGAGCACTCAGTGAATTTAGGGAATCTTATCCTCCTATCATCATTAACCTCATTCCTAGGCTTCTCAGATCACTATCACTATTATCATTAGACTCTAGCTCCTTTCCCTCATTGCCAACATATCTCAACACATCATCCTCAACCTAAAGTTTAGATTATTTGATTTAATCCATAGTTCATTAAGATCAATTGAGTCACTATCACTTGAATTATTGTCACTGTCACTTGCTCCCTCCTAATCTTCATGTCCAATAGGTGCCTCCTGCTTGTCTGCTGCCATTGCCTCTCTAGGTTTCTCCCCTTCCTTTGTTTCGTGACCCTCACATCATCCATATTGGAAGCCTCGGTGGTTACTTCACCTAACCCATCCTTTCTCGTCTTGCTTCCATTTGTATGGGTATCAATAGGATCATGAGCCTACTCTTCACCACCATCATTCTTGACATAAACAAGCTCCTATTCTGGTGTGGCCTACTACAATATATGGTGCTGCCTCCTCTCCTAAATAATGATATCTATTGCTAAGTATAGATGATCCAACTCCTTTTGAGTTAGTCCGAGGGGATTGGCATCCACTATCTCATTCACCTCATCAATATCAATGACATCTAGCCAATAGGGCTGGGAGGAGGTAAGGTGGATCCTCCTAAGTGCCTGCTTCTTCCACATCATGCTCCAAATAAACCTCCATATTATCATATCCTTCGATTGCCTTGAGCATTTCTAGAACATCTTTGTCACAATTTAGGGGCTTTAAGCTGGTCTCAAAGCACTTCCTCGGTATTTAAGTAGCAGAACTGGACATAGTTCTTGTAGTGTAGCTATGCCGTAATGTCTTCTGTCTTTGCAACACTCATTCTATCAGGTTCACGGTTGTCAAAGTGGTTCATATGACCTCCATTATAGTGAATGGCCCCACCATGGTGCTGCTGTACAGTGAAAAGATCGAAGTCCATTCCTGGTAACTTGTTTGGTGCACCCATATTTCCCAGGCTTTGAGACAATTTTAAGTATACCAACATTCCAAACCAAAAAAAATAGGGGCCGCACGTCATATAGCTTGCATGACCAGAGCACACAAGAGAAGGGACCGTAGCATCATCCCGTTGAACTTGATTTAAAAAAGAGTACGCAATGAAAGCTGCTTTTTGGAAGTTTGACGATGGAACTCTGGCAATAACATGATAAAAAATTAGCTGACGCTGGTTGAGGGCGTTCACTTGATGCATTTGAGGACATTCACAAGATAATAATCAAGTATCATACTTAGCAGATAAGAACATATTGAATAGTATTTGTTAAAAGTTCACTGAGAACATGATAAATTGAGGACTAACAAGTTTTATACTTAACACAATCGAATAATATGGACAATCAAGTATCATGCCTACAATTAAGTATCCTAGTTTGCATAATGTTCTCAGCGGTCAAGTATTAGGAATAACCTAATGCAAACTGAGGACCAGTCAACATGAAAACCAAGTCACAGTTGCAAAACATGTGCAATACCCAACCAAACATAGAAACAATTATCTCCGAATATCCAGAATAGACACATGCATGGTATAAGACATGCACAATATACGACACCTAAAATGCTGGATTACTAAGAATCTTGTGTAATTGAGCCCTAAAACTTCAACACAAGAACAAATCCATGGATGTGATGGACAAAGAATTTTTCTTAAGGAAAATCTAAAGAAGTTATCATTTGAAGATGGATGCAGATGCTGAGGGATGAAGGCTGGAGGATCAATGTGGATGCCCAATGATCACACCAGAGGAATGTTGCTGCATGGCTTGAAAATTTGCCAGAGTTATGGTCTAGAAGATCTATCATGCCTTAGATCTGAGATTACAATCTAAGAGTCATGGCAACCACCGCATATTCATTCAAAACTCTATCTACGAGCATACAAAGCACCTCATTATAATATCACAAAGCAAATAGCAAAATAAATAATAGATTAAGCATAATATTTAACTAACTAAAATCAACTTTAATCTCTTACAAGATTCTAATGATATTTAAAGGATCTTACATCATTTAAGCCTCAAAAAATAATCTTATAAAATATAGTAATAAATCTAATCCAACTAAATTGGTACCGACAAATCTTACTTCTAATCTCACTCCAAAGCAGTACCTGCATCTGCAACTAAATATCTGAATTTGAAAAAATAAAATAATAAGCTCAGCAGTCCAATGAATAATGAATACTTTGACTCGATAATTCATGTAATAATATTGGATGCAACAGTCAAAATACATGTTACCATAATCAGTGTAAAAATATAATCAATTCATTTTCAAAGTATAAGTCCAATAATTCTAGTAGCTTTCAAATATTCTATACATAAGCATATATCTGATTTGAAATCAATCATACTTAATAATCTGATTCAAAATATATTTCATTCAACTTATCAACATTTAACTATGACTATACTTATATCCTATTACGGGACTAAAAAATCATATATATATTCTATAGCCAAACCAAAATATTATACTTATATCCTATAGTTGGATCGGAATACTACACTTATATACTATGACATGGCCGAAATACTAAATTTATACCTTATAGCTATGCCAGAATACTATACTTATACCCTATGATTGGATCAGAAATGAAATCATGAGCCCAGTAATAGTTAGTGTACTAATGTATAACCTCTAATTGGCAGGATTCAAAATATAGTCTGACTGAGAATTCAAATCCAATACATATCAAACTTCTTTTCATAGAATAATATATATTTCATAATTCAATAAAAATATACATATATCATTTTGATCAGTAAAAAATTATAGTAATAGTCCAAGAAATATTAGTTCGAAATTTCATATCAATTTTCTATTCAAAATATAATTTCATGAAATTCATAAATCAAATCCATTAACAATTAATAAGCTGTTCAAAATAATATGATATAAATAAAAAATCTGGAGCAGATGGATCATTACTTCTCTTGAGAGTGAAATCAATTGACTAATCTAATTAATTCTAAGAATCTCTCTTAGAGCCCATTACAATTACATCGAAAGCCTGTGCATCTTGTTGTGTAAAAGCATAAACTCTTCTTTGGATCCGGAGTTTTAGATTTCTATCCATATTTTGTTCAGCTATAGGGCAAGCTGACTCTCTATTCTTTGTGGGCATTCGACTATTTTATGGTCTATCTTAGCACATTTAAAGCAAATACCAATGAGTCAATAAAATTTGTTATTAATATGAGTTTTACCACATCTAGAATATTTGATGCTATCAGCGATCTTTGAGTTATCACTCATTGATCTCTTATTCAAAGCCTCGTTATGTTTATTATTCTATCTTGAGATTCATTTGATCTATTTCTATTCTTTTAATTTTTTTTTCTTTCTGCACATTCTTCATTGACTTCTTTTTTAGTTATTAATGCTTTGTTTACCACAACTGCATGGGAAGTCAGTTCATATGGCACTACTTATTTTTTAATTTTGATTCTTAGTCCCATCTCAAATTTATATGCTTGATCATGCTCATTCTCAACCAATCTTGGGATAAATTTAGCAAGCTCCATCATATTCCATAACTGTCATATTCCTTTGTTTTAATTGAATAAAATCCTGCTCTTTTTGGGTCCTTAGATTTTGGAGAAAGTACTTGTCATAAAATTCTCTTCAGAATCTTTCCCAGATAAGTTGTTCTCTTTCTTGTTCATATTTTTATTCCAATATCTAATATTAGTTGAACATCTCACCTTACAGCATATAAAATGAATAAAGGATCTTCTCATTATCACAACATTTCTAAATAGCAAATGCTTTCTCCATCTTTATAAGCCAATTTTCAACTTTCAAAGATTATGTAGTCTCCTTCAAAGTTGGTGGAGCCAACTTTTTAAATTTTGCAATATCACTTCATTGCTCCAACTACTCTTCATGTCTTCATGGTAGTGGCATTCGTTGTTATACTTGCCATCATTGCAATAATTATTGCTATAACTACTGTTGCGATTATGTCAAGCCAACTAATATCTGCATTATTGACCATGCTTGGTTCTTGCTACTCTATCTGAGTGTTCCTGATAAAATCAATGACTCTCTCCTACTGTGAGTGCCACCAACTTTTTGAGAAATGCCACCATCCTACTGGTTTGATGTCGCTCTGGTAGCACCTCAACCAATCCTTCTTATCTAACATGGAGGCATCTTAATCTTGTTAATAACAATAAGCTAACAAACCAACTAATCTCGAAATTTTCTTTTAAAATCTAATATCCAAAATCATACTTCTATTAAAATTTAATCATGATTATTTTAAGAATAAAAATCTTAAATTTTGTAATCCTCGTAATATTGTACATGCGGTAGCACTCGATATCTCAATCGATTCAATCTAGGGCAACTTAGTAATCAACTATAAATCAATAGTCATGCTAGAATGATAGGATGCAACTGATGATAGAAGTCTAATGGTGCTCGGCTTGACTAGAATAGGGGCCGGTAGGCTATCCAACAATTACAGTCAAGGCCCTTTACTAGCATCTATCAAAATCATCAAAGAAAAACTCTTTACTAGGTCAATCTTAAAGAGAGAAACTTCGTAGAGAAAAAAAAATAGAGAAAGAAATAATTCTAGAGAAAAAAATTAGAGGAAGAGAGAGAAAAGAGAGAGAGATAGAGGAGAGAAAAACTCTCTTTTTTTTTTTCTTTTTCTTTCTATTTTTTACTTATCTTTTTTCTTCCTTCTCTACTTTTGTTCCCCATTTTTTCGGAATAGAAGACCTCCCACAAGCTATGTCTATGATCAGCGGTGACTATGCCACTAGTGGTTGATGGCAAGGATCGTCAGACAAATCAAAAAAATGGGTGGAAATAAGGAAAAACAGGGGTTTAGACTTTTAAGAAAAATCTAACAATTTCTGATTGGAATTAAGGCTTCAAGGACTAAGAGATAGCAAATCAGATTAACTCAAAAATTAAAGGATTATCACCTCTTTTCCAGTGATGCTCGAGCCATGATTTCTGGTTGGAAACCTTGGGCAAAGACTCAGGAAACTCGGGCAATTTCCACCATTTAGGGCGTCAATCTTCAATGGTGAAGATGGGGAACCCTCTTCCTCTTAAATAGAGTTGAAGGGGAAGAGTTAGACTCTTTCCCGGCATCAATTTTCGACTCCGATTAGGAATCCATCAAGGAAGAAGACTCTCGTGGAAGTCCAATTCGTCCACCCAGCACATCATAGCATGTGCGGGCTCTTTTTTTCGTTGCTTTAAAATTCATTCTGCCCTACTCGAACCATTTTCTTAGTGGCAAGGCCCATCAAGGGGATAGGCCTAGTCCACTTATAAGCCCTGAATGGGGTGGGTATTATAGGACTGTCAGTGGAAACTTGGATAGATAGGAATGGACTAGTTTCGGCAAAACGGACTGGGTGAAAAAGCAAATGGAGAATGAGATAATTTGGCCATTCTGAACAATATTGTAATGGTGCTAAACAACGAATAGGCAGAGGGATGAGATTGAGTCAAATGAGTAATATAAGGGACATAATTAAAACTTTTTAAACTAGAGAGGGCTTGGGGAAACTCAGCTATATTCAAGAGGCCAAAATATAATTTTCTCATAAAAAAGGGGAAAAGCTAAAAGGAGAATCATCTATAAATATATTTTTGTAAATATACATCGACAAATCAGCCATTTCTCTCATGTGATCTCCATTTGTTTGCTGTTCAAAATGCATTGGAAAACTATATAGATGCAACAGGAAATATTTTACTATGCTGATACCAGCGGAACTTTCTTTTGGACCAATAGGAGATGGATTTAGTGTGATTATGTCTAAACTTCAAAATTTAAACCATTGGATACTTTTTAGTCAAGCGTCATCTTGTATTCTTCCATGAATGAATTTTTATAGATCTGGTGATCATCACAGCACGTTCTATCTCACAATAGATTTTCGTACAAATCTCAAGGTATTAGCTTTCATGCTTGTTCAAGCACAGTTTTTTATATTATCATGCAATTTTTTTGAAGCTTCAGTGGTTTTCTGTTATATGCACTGCATGCAGAAGATCTCTTTCTGGACATTTGGATTCCTTTGGCCTTGGATTCTAATCCTAGTCCAAACATGTGGTAAATACAGGATCCTTCGACTATATTAGATTTTGACTTTGAATCAAAAAACTTAATTTTATAAAAAACTGTAAAAATTTAATATGGAGTGATTACTTTTTTTGGGGGGGCAAACTTGAGGCTTCTTATTTAAGAGGCTATGATGGAAAACTTGTTGGTTGCTTATCCCTTAGAGGTGGAGGGGGAATGTGGAGATCACTTAAACTACCTAGGTCCGACCCTACAAAAGGCTCCATTCCTGGTTTGCGAGAGCATGACTAGTGCCAGAGAAGAATTTGTACTATTAAGAATTATTGCGGCCAATTCCCTCGTCGCCTGATCACCGGGAACGAACGCCTGCAAAAGAAGTCCGCACTGATCGGAGGTGTCTCCGGCGGGAACCCTCCGACGGTCAAGTCAGAGAGGAGACTAGGCAACAGTAGAAAAGAATCAAGGAGCTCAGCGAGAGAGAGAGGGTAGAGTAAGCCCAAGGATTTCGAAGGAACCCCCCAGCACTGTTGCCTTCTCCGTTTTATAGTAGAGCGCGGCATGGCGCCGTCATTAATGGCGCAGACAATGGGAGAGTTGTCAAATAGCCGGAGGCTGTCATGATCGCCGTGGGGCTGTCAAATCGCCGTGAGGCTGTCAAATCACTAGGGTTGACCCATGCCTTAGGTGGGACAATGTCCCAGGGCGGCTGCGCCGCATGCCTTTGTCAGGGCGGCGGCCCTCAGCAGCCGTACGGTGTTCGAAGAAGCCGACCAACCTTACATCGGCATTTGGCCATAGGACGTCGGGTGAAGACTTAGGGACCCTTCGGCGATCAGTCGGGCGCGTTGCGGGAGTCGGATATCAGACTCCGCAGTTCGGCCAGTCGGGAACGGAGAGGGTCTGCCCAACCGACATATATTCGGTCGGACGGTGTCGGCAGTCGTTGGTCGGTACGGTTGGTAGAGTCGGGCACCGGCCAGGCGGGCCCGACGGTGAGTCGGCATGAGAGGGGCCGGCTGGTATATCCCAACAGTTGCCCCCCCACTCCCGAGTCGGATGACGTGCTGGCCAGCATCCTTGCGCAGGCGGCGGCGTCGGGCGAAAGGAGTGGATACTCATCGCATTATGCTCCGACTCTGGCGATCGTACCAATGTTCGGTCCAACGCCAGATGTCTCACGGACGTCAGGCGACTCGTCGGTGTCAGATGTTCCGTCCGTGTCAGGTGTCCCATCGGTGTCAGACGTCCCGTCGGTGTCAGGCATCCTATCGAGAATGGAAACCGCCGTTTCCGCCGTCTCTTCAGGAACGCGAACCACCACGACTTTTCCGCCGCGTGGCAGGGGGCCATTGGGCCGGATCCGCTCAAGCGGATGGAGGTGACGTGACCCGATCTGAGGGCAGATGCGTCGAACCGTCGGGCCGAAGGAGGGTCCAGATGTTGCCATGTGTCATAATCTGGGAGATCCTCGCTGGTCGCGTTTTCATCTCGGCCGTTGGGGGGCACTATATATACAGGGTCACCTGCATCCAGATTTTTACTTTTCAAACTTGCTGTCGAGACTCTGGTTGAGCGGTCCCTTGCCTCAGGTAATCATCCCCATTTCCTCCCTCAGTGAGCCTTCATCGTTGTCCTTTGTCTTCTTCCTCGCTTCCTCGTAGTCCTCTTGCTTCTTCCTCTTAGTCCTCCTCCTTCTTCCTCTTACTCTTTGACTCCTGTTCCAGCATAATGGCTAGAACATCTCCACGAGGAAGTCGGTTGGGGAATCCGACCGACGATTCTCGATCGACCCCGGAGGTGGAGGTCTCTTCACTTTCGGGGCCGAACGTTGATCGGCTCCGAGAGCAGTACTGCATCCCGGAGCAGTTTCAGCTGTTTGCCTCCGGAGCCGATGGTCGGGTTAACAACCCACCCGCGGGCCAGGTGGCCTTCTACGTCGAGGACCTCCGGGCCGGTCTTCATTTTTTGGTTCTGGAGTTTGTCCGGAATGTGCTGGATTACTACGGGCTGTGTCTGGCGTAACTTGCACCGAACTCGGTCCGACTGCTAGTCAGCTTCGCCCTGTTGTGTCGGCTTTTGCCGACCAATCCTCGCCTTTCGCTCTTCCAAACTTTCTTTGTTCTCCGACCCCACCCTAAAGCCCGAGGGTGGTGGTATTTCAACCTTCGGAAGGGTCTCTCCTTTATCACTGGTCTTCCATCGTCGATTCATGGATGGAAGAACCAATTCTTCTTCGTCTCTTCTTCCATTCCTTGGGGGTTCCCTACCCACTGGGGGGACCCTCGAACCCAACCAAACGAGAACAGTCGGGTGGAGGTCGGGCATCGAGAAGACTTCCACCGTCTGAAGGATATCTCGGTGCCAAAGTAGAAGGAGCTTGTCACCGAGCAAGCCTTGTACGATGCCGGTCTGAGCTCGGTTCCTTGCCTAAGTATGTTTTCCTTCTTTCTTCTTCTTTTTCCTTTTCTCTTCTTTTGGTGCTGACCCGCTGTTGAAATTGCAGACATGCCGCTGCAGATGAGGTTAACGGCAGTCGATGTTCGACTGTATGCAGTGCGGAAGAGGCCCACGCACGGAGCCGAACCATCACGGCCTCCCAAGAGGCCCCAAGTTGCACCGACGGCGAGAACGGAGTCTGTTTCCAAACGGGCATCAGATCGAGAGCCGGTCATCGCACTGTCGGTGCCGACAGTGTTCGCTGAAGTCCCGTCTGAGGAACTATCGACCGAGGGAGCAGCCTCGTCCGAGGGACGGGTGGTCGAGGAATCGGTCGAGGGTGTGCCGGTCGCTCAGCCGGCAGAAGAGGTTCGGGCAGAGGCGCGCGAGCCCGAACAATCTACGTCGGTGGCTGCCGCACCTTCGGGAGGGACCCAGTCGGGGTCGAGCATGCCCTCCCTTTCCGACGTCAGGGCCTGGGTGTCCGCACGAGGGAAGGCCCCGATGGCACCCGACGACGACAGGAGGTCGGCCGGTGGCAGAGCATTGACTGACTCCCTGTTTCTCGAAGGGGCATCAGCCCTGGCCAACCATGACTTGGCCAGGAGGCTATGTCAGGCAGTTATCCTCCCAGCCGATCATGAGGTCATGAAGAACCAGAGGGTATCTGACATGCTGTCCTCCTTTTATCCGACCGTGATTCAGGTAAGTCTCCTCCCTTTACTTTTCGTTTTCATCGTTGCCTTTCATAAGTTCGGTCTTCTGACGGTCGGCTTTATTGTTTGTAGCTGATTTATAATATATCCGAGCTAGAGGCCAGATATCGGAGGTTCGACGATCTCCGGGCGGCCTGGAAAGACAAAGCCATGGCCGTCGAGGCCGACAAGGCGGTGTTAGTCGACCAGCTACAGCAGTCGGTCGATCGGGAGGTCCGGCTTGAGGGGGAGATCTCGCCTCTCCGAGGAGGTCACCCAACTCACCGGTGCTCTGGCCGCTTCGGGGACTGAGCTGCAGTCGGCCCGAGATGATGCCAAGAGGAAGTCTCGCACCATTCGTCAGCTGCGTCGCGAGTGAGACGACTTCGCCAAGGAACTCAAGGCCGAACACGAGCAGCTCCGAATAAGCTTAGGGAACCTCGCCAAGGCCGAAGAGAACCTGTCCACCGCTCAGGCCGACACTGACATAGCAAGGGCAGAGGCGGAGTCGGTGAAAGAAGCCATGGGTCGGGCCGTGGAGGACTTCCGCGACTCCAAGGAATACCAGAAAGAACTTCTAGAGAGCGGCTTCCTCTCGTACCATGTGGGGTACGAGGATGCTTGGGAAGCCATCCGGAGCCTGCATCCGGAGCTTGACCTCGGTAGTATCGTCCTGCCAGAGTCAGAGGCCCAAGCTGAGGTAGAGATGGCCGACCCGTCGTCGGGAGATCGCACCACCGTGGTGGAGACCGATGCAGACCAGGCTGCCGAAGGCCAGACAGCTCTGACTCCTGAAGCGGCCCCGACCCCTGAAGCCCGAGTGGATGCGCCGATCGCCCCTGGTCTTCTCCCGATGGAGGAAGCCGACTCCGGGGATTAGTCGGTCTTTTGTTTTTACTTTTGTTTGGCATACTTGTAATCGGGCTTCGGCCTAATTTTGTAAACTTAGCTCGAGCCTCAATGAAATCAAAATCTTTTTAACTTTAACTTTTTCTCTGTCTCCATGTATCCTGGGATGTGTCTTGTGTGACTTGCCGAAATACTTTCGAACGCCTAAGTCGTAAGCCCAACGTACTAGTTAGGACGTTCGGTAGGATCCCAGGTAACGATCTGGAATAATTGGTAGCGCGCGCCATGGCCAAGGTAGAGTGAACTTCAACTTTAGATCAGCCTCCCGACTGTCGTATGACCCGACAGTCGAGGGCTTAAGTCGAACACCCGTCGCCCAGACGTGAGTCGGGCGCATTCATCGAGTCGAAGGTCGACTAACCTCCAGACATAGCTCAATGACCCGATCATTCCATAGGATCCGATAGCCGAATGTCGTCCGATGCGTTCAGTCGGATGGCGTCCGAAGCATTCAGTCGGATGGCGTCCGACGCGTTCAGTTGGGAAAATGATGACAAGTCGAGTTTTCATTACCCAAACCTTGGTCGGGTACATACGTCGCGACGTGTGATAAATGGTGGTAAGCCGAATATCCTTCAACCGGTCGTGACCTGGTCGGTAAGTCGCAAACGTGACATTGGTCGCGTAGGCGCTTTGCCTTTCTTGGCCGGGGCCAAGTCGGCAAGTTAGCCGATCGTTTTGCCTGAGAGTTTGGCTGTAGATGGAGTGTGACTTCCATTGTTGTGGATATATCGATCCTCGTAAGCGTCTGATGTGTCGTTGGCGATCGGGCCATTGATTTCCAACAGAATGTTGGGCTCAAGTCAGGGCATCGGGGCTCGTACTTCTGGCGAGCACTGACCCACAGTCGAAGAGTTGAGATTCCAGACTCCAAAGTTTTGAAACTAAATTTGTATTCCGGACGAGGGGATACAAAGTTCACTGGTAGTACAACCTGAGATTATCGGCATTCCAAGTCCGGGGGATGACCGTTCCTTCTAGGGTCTCTAGTCGGTAGGCTCCCGACCGGTAGGTGTCGGCTATCTTGTAGGGTCCTTCCTAGTTCGGGGATAACTTTTCTTGGTCCAGGGGCTTCGAGACTTCCGCCTTCCTTAAGACCAGGTCTCCGGGTCAGAAAAGCTTCGGCTTAACTCTAGCATTATAGTACCGGGCCACCTTTTGTTGGTAGGAAACCATACGGAGCTGTGCCTCGCGTTGAGTTTGGGCAAAAGGTCCAAGTCGGCTCTCCGGCACTCGAAGTTGCCCGACTCATGATACTGCTTGACTCTGGTCGACGATAGCCCGATCTCCAGCGGGATCATTGCTTCCGTTCCGTAGGCCAAGTTGAAGGGAGATTTTTCGGTTGGGACACGGGGCGTCGTTCGATACGCCCATAGGATGGAATTCAATTCTTCGACCCAGAGGCCTTTGGCTTCATTCAGTCGGGTCTTTAGTCCATGTAGAATAGTCTGGTTGGTCACTTCGACTTCGCCATTGGACTGTGGGTGCCCGACCGAGGTCAGTTGGTGCGTGATATGAAATCTCGCGTAGAACTCCTGAAAGTCCCGGTTGTCGAATTGTCGTCCATTGTCGGTAATAATGGTGTGCGGTAGTCCGAACCTGAAGATGATGGACTTCTAGACGAAGTCTTCCATCTTCCGCTCGGTAATCTGCGCCAGAGGTTCGGCTTCTACCCACTTAGTGAAGTAGTCGATTGCGACGACTATGAACTTTCTTTGGCCAGATGCCGGAGAAAAAGGACCGAGTATGTCAATCCTCCACTGGGCGAAGGGCCACGGGGCGACAATAGGAGTGATTTGGCTGGCTGGTCGATGTTGTATGTTGGTGTACCTCTGACACGGCTCACACTTCTGAACCAACTCAGCCGCGTCCTTCCTCATAGTAGGCCAGTAGTAACCCTGCCGTAGGACTTTGTAGGCCAAGGATTTGCCTCCCAAGTAATTTTCGCAGATCCCTTCGTGTACTTCTCTAAGCGCGTAGTCCGCGTCAGTTAGTCCCAAACACCTGAGCAGAGAAAGGGAGAATGACCTTTTGTAGAGTCGGCCGTCCATTATCACGTATTGGGAGGCCGCCCATCGGAGTCGTTTGGCTTCCGTGGGGTCTTCAGGGTTGGTTCCGTCAGTCAGGTACTGAACAATCGAATCCATCCAGCCCAGCTCGATCGCCAATTGTAGCACTTCCTCAGTCTTGTCGATGCTTGGTTGCTCGAGACTTTCTATGAGTGTCCGGTCCAAAGTGCCGTAGTCGGATGTCGTGAGCCTGAAGAGTGCATCAACCCGAGCATTTTCCGTCCTGGGAATGTGGGAGATCTCGAAGTACTTGAAGGGCGCTACGAGATCTCTTACTTTCTGGTGGTATTTGGCCATGGTCGGATCCCGCACTTCGAATTCTCCTTTGACCTGTCCAACGATCAACTGAGACTCGGAGAAGACTTTGAGGCCGTCGACCCCGAGCTCCTTTGCCAACCCCATGCCCGCGATGAGCACCTCATATTCGGCTTGATTGTT
Source organism: Elaeis guineensis (assembly GCF_000442705.2). Taxonomy (NCBI): domain Eukaryota; kingdom Viridiplantae; phylum Streptophyta; class Magnoliopsida; order Arecales; family Arecaceae; genus Elaeis; species Elaeis guineensis. The sequence goes on along the minus strand of NC_025995.2, from coordinate 29,308,247 downwards.
GGAGGCCTTGAAGTCGAATCAAAGGCCGTGCTCGATAACCACTCCCTCCGAGTTGGTGAGAAGGAACCCGACCCTGCTTCCTTGAGCGTTGGAAGCTTCGTCGATGTGCAGCACCCAAGTAGACCTGGGGTCAGGTTCGGAGATTGCAACTTCTCTGGGGCTCTCGCCTTCTGATCCCTGGTCGGTCGTCGAGCACTCTGCGATAAAGTCGGCCAGAATCTGGGCTTTCAGAGCAGATCGCAGTCGGTACTGAATGTCAAACTCGCTCAGTTTCACAGCCCACTTCGCCAACCATCCTGATGTGTCGGGGTGGTGCAGGATCGCTCTCAGGGGTTGGTCGGTGAGAACTATGATAGCGTGCACCTGAAAGTACGGACAGAGTCGCTGTGCTGAAATGACCAAGGCAAATATCATTTTCTCTGCCTTCGAGTATCGAGTTTCGGCTTCGTGGAGTACTTTGCTGATGTAATATATCGGCTGGTGAACTCGGCTCTCGTTCTCTCGGATGAGCACCGAGCTAACCGCCTCTAAAGAGGTAGCCAAGTAAAGATACAGCGTTTCCCTGACCTCCGGCCTCACAAGCAGGGGCGGAGAAGTCAAATATTTCTTCAGTTCCTTGAAGGCCTGTCGGCACTCGTCCAGCCAAGAGAAGTGCTTTGCTTATCTCAGGGTTTTGAAGAACGGGAGGCATCTCTCGGCCGATCGAAAAATGAATTGACTAAGCACGATGATTCTTTTGTTGAGCTGCTGCACCTCTTTTTTGGTGTTCGGATGCCGCATGTCGACGATTGCTTTGATCTTTTTGGGGTTGGCCTCGATTCCTCGTTGCGAAACAAGGAACCCGAGGAACTTCCCCGAAGTCACTCCGAAGGCGCACTTAGTTGGGTTCAGCTTCATCCGATGTCATCGTAGAGTGCGGAAGGTTTCTTCAAGATCTTGCACATGGTCTAAGGTTTGTGCACTCTTCACCAGCATGTCGTCCACGTACACCTCCATGTTGCGCCCGATTTAGTCTTTGAAGACCTTATTGACGAGTCGCTGGTAGGTAGCCCCGGCGTTCTTCAGATCGAAGGGCATTACTCTGTAGCAGTAAAGGCCCTTGGCGGTCATGAAAGCCGTATGCTCCTCATCCTCGGGCGCCATCCGGATCTAGTTGTATCCGACGAAGGCGTCCATGAAGCTGAGCAGTCGATAGCCGGACGTCGCATCCACCAGCTGGTCGATCTTTGAAAGTGGAAAGCTGTCCTTCGAGCAGGCCCGATTCAAGTCAGTGTAGTCGATGCAGATCCTCCACTTCCCGTTGGCTTTCTTCACCATGACGACATTGGTGAGCCAATCGGGATATGTGGTCTCTCTGATGAAGCCTGCCTCGAGTAGCTTGTCCACTTCTTCATCGATGGCCTTTTGCCTTTCGGGAGCAAAAGACCGCTTCTTCTGCCTCACCGGCCGCATGCCAGGGTTGATGTTGAGTCGGTGGGTCATTGTTTTCGGGGGAATGCCGGACATATCCGCTGCCGACCAAGTGACTACGTCGGCATTGGCTTTCAACAGCTCTATGAGCTGCCACCGCCCTGGGTCGGATAATTGCGATCCGACCCTGACCACCCGTTCGGAATTTTCTGTTATCAGGATGGAAACTAGTTGCTCGGCCGGTTCACCCCGTTCCTGCTCTTCTCATTGATCCAGCTTGTCGATCGGTAGGGAATCCTCCCGCGCATCACTCCGAGTCGAGATTTGGAAGCATCGTCGGGTGAGTTGTTGGTCCCCGTACATTTCTCCAACTCCATTTTTAGTCGAAAACCAAACCAGCAGATGATACGTCGAGACTATTGCTCTGAAGGCGTTTAGTCCAGGTCTTTCAAGTATGACGTTGTAAGCCGAAGACACTTGGATGACCGTGAAAGTTAAATGGGCGGTGCTTTGTTGTGGTTCGATTCCAGCCGTCATAGGGAGGGTAATTTCTCCTTCCACTGTGACGGCGTCTCTAGCGAAACCTATCAGGGGCGTAGAGACTTTCTTGAGCCGATCAGCTGACAGTCACATTCGGGAGAAAGTCGAGTAGAACAAAATATTGGTCGAACTTTCATTATCGACGAGAATTTTTTTTACATCATAATTAGCTATTGTTGCCGAGACAACAACAGCGTCATCATGGGGAGTTTGGATTCTCTGAGTATCTTCATCTGTAAAGGTGATTACATTATCCTGACGCAGCTTTTTGTCGACTCCCTTGTAGCAGTCGTCCCCCGATCTGCTCGTTTGGAGATCATGTTGATGACCCCGACCGTTGGTTGGTTGTTCGCCGCTCCCTCAGTTGGTTGGGCTCGTCGATCGGGGACGGATCGAGTCAGCAGGCTCAATCGAAATTTATCGAGGTACCCTCGTCGTATGAGGACCTCAATCTCATCTTTGAGCTGGATGCACTGCTCCGTGTTGTGGTCGTGGCCCCGATGAAATTGGCAGTACTTTCACCGGTCGAGGCCCTTTGCCTTCAAAAGCGGAGGCCGTCGCAGATATTCTTCCCCTTCGATCTCTATCAAAATCTGTGCACGAGGAGCAGAGAGAGGGGTATAGGAATCATACCTGGGATGCGTCGGCCTCAAACTCCACCGTCGAGGTGATCTCGGGCTCCGTCGTTCGGGTGAGACACGTCTGTTGGTCGGGGGCTTGCTAGGCTCGGCAGGAGCTCGACCTTTCCTTCGCTTCTCTTTCGGGCCCTTGGCCTCAGTCAGGCGTCGGTCGGAAGCTCCCTCATCTGTGCGCATGTATTTGTACGCGCGCTCCAGCAGTTCGGCGTATGTTCGGGGGAGGGTCTTGTCCAAGGAGTATATGAATCGAGACCCCCTTAGCCCCCTCTTCATGGCTGAGATAGCCATGTCTTCGTTGAGGTCCCAAACCTCGAGTGTGGCCGTGTTGAATCACATCACGAAGTGTCGGAGCGTCTCGTTTTCTCCCTGCTTGAGGGAAAAAAGGCTGTCGGAGGTCCGTGGGGGCTTCCAGCTAGTGCTGAAGTGGGCCACGAAAGCATGTTCGAGTTGCCCAAAGGAGTGGATGCTTCCTGAGCGGAGGTCAGAGTACCAAGCCCTGGCGGCCTTGTGAAGTGTGGCGGGGAAGTCGATACAGAGAAGGGCATCGATCGCCCCTTGGATCGTCATGAGAGCCTTGTAGCTCTCTAGATGGTCGACAGGGTCGGTAGAGCCATCGTAAGGCTCCACGTGTGGCATCTTGAATCGACTGGAGATCGATTCGTCGAATATGAGTCAGGAGAGATGTTGGGCGGTCTGGAAGTCGACGTCGTTCGAGGACTTCTGTCCGTCCACCTGCAGCTGGGCAAGCTGATGGTCAATTTTCTCGAACCTGCGTTCATAGTCGTCAGCCCGTCGGTGCGGAGAGACCTCGGGAGTGGAGTCTCCCGACGAATCTGAGAGAGAGGCGGACGACGTTCGCGGCCGCTTCTCCTTCCTCGCTCGTTCCAGCTGGGAAGGAGACGGTCGTCGAGACCGGCGGGTATCATGTCGGGGCCGCCTCTCCTCCTCCCGGTGGGAGTATTGTGACGGCTGCTCCTGGAGAGGGGATGGAGACCGATGCAGGCATCGGCGGCTGCTTTTGGAGGGCATCGGGTGCACCGCCGGTTGCTCCGCTGGCGAGTGCGGCAACCGGGTTGGTTGTTGTTGAAGGCTCTTGACCGTGTCCTTTAGCACGGTAATCTGCCGCACGATCGCCGCGATCTGCACCTCCGTGGTCACCACGGGATGCGGAGAGCTAGGTTCCGCCATGGAGGGTGGAGGAGAGGCCTCTTCCCGACGGAAAGAGTGTCTTGCCGATCCGGTGGCCCTCGATCGCTGAGCTCTGGTTCTTGTCATCTCGAAAGGATGTTTTGAATTCTGTGGGGGTCGTGATCCCTGCGTCCTCCCTACCTGACGCGCCAAACCTGTTGTGGCCAATCCCCTCGTCGCCTGGTCGTCGGGAACGAGCGCCTGCAAAAGAAGTCCGCACTGACCGGAGGTGTCTCCGGTGGGGACCCTTCGACGGTCAAGTCAGAGAGGAAACTAGACAACAGTAGAAAAGAATCAAGGAGCTCAGTGAGAGAGAGAGAGAGGGTAGAGTAAGCCCAAGGGTTTCGAAGGAACCCCCCAGCACTGTTGCCTTCCCCATTTTATAGTAGAGCACGGCATGGCATCGTCATTAATGGCGCAGACAATGGGAGAGTTCTCAAATCGCCGGAGGCTGTCAGGGTCGCCATAGGGCTGTCAAATCGCCGTGGGGCTGTCAAATCACTAGGGTTGACCCATGCCTTAAGTGGGACAATGTCCCAGGGTGGCTGCGCCGCATGTGGCGGCCCTCAGCAGCCGTACGGTGTTCGAAGGAGCCGATCGACCTTACGTCGGTATTTGGCCGTAGGACGCCGGGTGAAGACCTAGGGACCCTCCGGCGGTCAGTTGAGCGCATTGCGGGAGTCAGATATCGAGCTCCGCAGTTCGGCCAGTCGGGAACGGAGAGGGTCTGCCCGACCGACATATATTCGGTCGGGCGGTATCGGCAGTCGTCGGTCGGTGCGGTCGGTAGAGTCGGACGCCGGCCAGACGGGTCCGACGGTGAGTCAGCATGAGAGGGGCCGGTCGGTATATCCCAACAAGAATTTTATGTAGATAATAAGTTTAGAAAGTGGATACCTTGATTATTTGATTGCAAACTAATAGTTTGGATCAATTAGCTTTTCTAAAGTTGGTCCAAGAAAATACTGTCTTACTTTAAAATTAGGAAGTATTACAACAATGCAAACCCATGTTCCCGTAATTCTTTTTCTCTTCTTCCATATCCTTTTCTCTCCTATGTCAAACGTTAGTCCCAAAATCCATATTCCTTCACCACCTTGACACTTGATCCTCTACTGTTCCTCCATAATGCCACTTAGCAGTTAGTGGTGATAAAGTCGATGCTATTGATTGCCATTCCTCTTCTATGGTCTTGGAGGAGTGGATGAGGTGTGGCAATGCCAAAAATAGAAAGGGAAAGAGTAATAAATAGATTTTTTTTAAAAAAAAGTGTTTGGCACGGTATCTTGATTAAAGTTCTCGTTTGGAAATAGTGATATCTCCATGATGATGCAAATGAATCACTGAAATCCAATCTCCAGGTACAGTTTCTAATATTAGCATTATATTATTTTCCTCAACCACCGCACTGATTAAAGTAGAGGATCGCTTTTATTATAGTTCGTATTTAAAGAAGCAAATTTATGAAAATGTAAAGAATATTTACTAATGTAAATCTTTGACGTCTCGCTTAAGGAGATATGTGCCATCCAGTAAAGCTATCAACCATTGGCTGTAAAGGAGACTCATTAACTTAATTTCCTCGGCAAAATAGTGGAAAGTTTCCTGAAAAAATGGACCGAAAAAATGGACCGCAGGAAGAGAACTTTGATAAATATTGAATCTTTCTTGTATATGGAGAGGGGTAACTGATTTGTTGGGAGAACAACACTAATTTATGGTAATAGTGAAACATGTGTGTGTGTGTTAGAGAGAGAGGGAGAGAGAGCGCGCTAGAAAGATTGAGATTTAATCAGATTTCTTTTTTAGTTAAGCTTGTGGAGCTATATACGATCTAGATTTAAGATTTAAGATTCATTTGGTATTGCTTTTATTTTTTTTTTATTTTTTAAAAATAAAATTATAGATAAAAATATATATTTGGCAATATTTTTTTTATTTTTCAAAAAAAAATTTTATTTTTTAAAAAATAAAATAAAATAATAAATACCTCCACCATCATATTATCATTGCTGTCGCTACCATTAGGATTGTTGTACCCTCACTCTCCACTCTACCCCCATAAAAAAAAAAACCATCATTATCATCGTCGTCAGATCCTGACACTTCTATCATCTCCTTTACCATAATACCACATCGGTATCACTATCTCTATTGTATTATTACCTCGACTGCCTTTGCTGCTACTACCACTCTCTCCATCATCATATTTATTCTTGAAATATAATTAATTAAAATAAAAAAAAATTAAAAAAATTATTTTTATATTTGAAAATAGAAAAATATAAGTTTTGCCAAATGGTGCCTTAGTTAATGGTGTTGTTTACAATACAACTAGGGTAGCAGCTTGAGATAAGTTCCAATTTAAAATACATGAATCTTCGAGCATTTCTTTTCCTAATAAAGAGCATTTTCATTTCCTTCTTGTCTCCAGAAGGAAACTAAAAGCATGGTAGGATGAAAACTATATAATATAATATATGTATAAATTATATTATATAATATTATATATTATCTATATTATATATTATATGATATACATAATATAATATTATTATATATAATAATATTTATATAATAAATAATATTATAAAAAATATAGATAGATTTTAATAATTTATTTAAAAAATAATAATGTAAAAGAACATAACTAATGAACGCTGAAACCACCTTCCAATCTATAAAAAAAATATGTATAAATTATTTTTTATATAAATATTATCTAAAAAATATTTATTTAAAAAATATAAATTTCTAAATAAATTTTTTTTCCCTCTAAGAAACAAATCCTTAAGAAATCCAATTATCTTGCGCGAGCATCACCTTCATCACATCACAGCATGCTTCCTTCAACTCCACAGCACCAAGAATCAGCACACTTTGGATATCAAAACACATTAAGCAATCAAATTTCACAAAGTCATTCCAACCTATTCTTCTCTTCCAAGACCAATCAACTCTTGAAATGTCTCAGGACTTTCCAAATATTTATCCTAACTTGGATAAGATAAACTAAGACCATAAACATTAGCTAATTTAACCAAATTTAAAAATAAACATATATCGAGTATCCACGAAGCTATTAGCTTATAGTAAATCCATGAAGCCATCGGCTTCGGAACTGTTAAAAGTTGCATACGGCAATTGAACAGCAAAATCTACCAATACATGGAAGGAATGGTTGGCTGGTTAGCTTTCAGGATCAGGAGGTTACATTGAGATTAGTGGAATAATTGGGCTGCTCCAAACTGGGCTACCAATTCTGGGGCATGGGTGCAAATATAGACGTCAAAATTCAAAAAAGAAAAAAAAAAAAAAAAAGAGTCATCTAAATGCACCAACCTATCGACCACATGACAACAGATTATGGTGGACATAACTCGAGCATAATATAACAATATATATTATGATGATATTTTTCCTGGATTAATTTAAAACTCAAACGTTTCAACAAATTTTGGTGGAATACAACAGCCTCTGAACAGCATTAAGCACTTTCCGAATGCACCAAAATGCTGGAAATCAAAATCCACCAATATCGGGGCTGATCTGGATTTTTGCCTACCATAACAAGGAGCGTAAATCACAGAAACCACAAAATTTCCCACACTAGGGCCTTAGGATCCATCCATTAACCGCTCATGACCTCACTTCCATCGGAGTCACGAGAAGCATCGATGACATGTGCAAGTGCACCACTCTCTTCATCAATTTCCATTTCATTTTCAGATTCTTCCTCCTCGCTGTCTTTGTCCTCATAAACAACTGGTGGAATCTCTTTCTCAGCCTCATCACCAGGGAACTGCAAAGAAGAGCATAGCTTAGTTCTCAGAAGTCCATTAAATAATCTTATTAGCACAACAAGAAGCAGAACTCACCCCAGCAAACAGGTAATCCAGACAAGTAGAAAGCTGCACGGCCGAGCGAAATGTTGAAATCCTTGAGTCTATAAGCTGCCAAAAGTACAAATAGTGACATGCAATCTAGTACATATTAAATCACACAGTATATCCAATAGCTCGGCCAGAAAGAATCAACTAGTGGTGCATGGTAGTTGCAATCCTTTTGAGTGTAAATGCAAAAGAAACAGGGTGCACCATTATTTTGGCTGGGGCAGGGCCTTGTGTCATACTATTACACGTTTAAGAAGAAAGAAGAAAAGAAGATGCTGCTGATGGGTGCTAGTGCATACACACCATACTCAATCCTCATAATACTTGTATTGGTCTTAACAGAGCATCATTTGCCATTTGCTACTTGGTTGGCAGACATTTATCTGGCATGCTGATCGAAGCTCATATCAGGGCTTCTAATAAGACAGGGCTAAACAAGACCATCTTACATGACATCTTATTAATGATTGAGATGGATGGAGTAATTGGCAGTCTGGGACTCCGGATGGTTATTGGGGAAAGAATTGTTTTTGGCACCACATTGACTGGGAAGTGGTATCGCAAAGAAAAAACTGAAAGCTAAGGAAGCTGGAATACAAGTGCATTTTTCAATGAACTGGAAGATTTCTACAGAATTCCCATAAATATTATCACTTTACAAGACGTTAGATGCACATTTTTCATATCATACTGGGGAAGCAAAGGCACATTACTTGCAAAAAAGGTACATTATAACTAGGAAGTTTAGAGCATTGGCACACTAATCTCTATAGATCCAATATATATATATATATATGCACACTGCATTTATGCCTGACATTCTTTTATTGAGACATTACAGACCAAGGCAAAATTTTCATTTGTTTAAGACATCATAAAAATGAAGCTCTTCATAAAACAGGTCAATTGAGAGATGAATGATACCTGGTATAAAGAATTCAGAATGAGTAGCGATGATTGTTGAGATGCTATACTGCTTGCATGTTGACTGAGCAAACTACTTAGCCATGGAAGTGCACAAACCAATACTGCACCTCTGTGACAGGAGATGGAATATAGAAAACAAATTGCAAGTTGAGTGCTTCATAAAAAATTGGAAACAAGCATATAAAATCATATAGCAATTTAAGTTAGAAGAACATAAAAACTAAATACAGTTTAAAGCTAAAAGCATCTATCGCTCTTCTATTAACATAACAGAACAATTTAATCCACTCATACAAGCAAAATTTAAAAGAACGGAACAACTTGATCCACTCATACAAGCAAAATTTAATAGAATGGGCCTACATTTTTTATCAAAGCTATTTCAGATTTCCAAAAGAGAGATTCACTTGAATAAAAACTTGCATCACATAAGACATTTCTCTCTCATGACTCGAGGGCTCCATGGGAGTTTCTCATCCTGTCTGCATGCAAGTTTGCACCTTCTCGAGGTTTTCAAATTCCTTATAGAAGCCTGTTGATCAGATATTTGATACCCAAGAATAGGAGAGAGGATAGAACTCTGGAAGAAACTGGTTCTTACAGATGAAGAAAAAAAGGTCTTCAAGTGGAGAAGAATTTGACTAGAAAGGCAAGTGGTCTGGAAACCTGCTGACCTTTCAATGCAGAAGCAATGAAGACTGCCTAAAATGGTCTGGAAACCATTGAAAGGCATGGCTGTCAAAGAGTTGGGAGAGAACTTCCTCCTTTTACAATCTCAAAAGTCAAGATGATCGAGAGAAAGTGGTTGTAGGTGAACTTTCAAGTTTTGAAAGGCCATTAGTTCTATGAAAGAATTTTGAAGCTAATAACCAGCCATCTGAAATAAAATTCCTGGTCATCATTTTGACTTCAAGTTCATAATCTACCACTCAATTGTATGAATAAAGTAATGGGGTGGAAGATAAGTAACAAGTTGGAGAAAACTAGATCTATGAATGCAGATAGTAATGAAGTATGCTGGGGACAATAAATATGAGTTTGAGAAAGAACAGACACAACCAAAACATTACCAAGAAGAATTACTACGGAGGATTTAAATGGGAAACAAATCTGGCCACATCTAAAGCATGAGAAGTTACCAAATTTCTGTTATTTCAGTGGTCTTTTAGATCATAAAGCCAGACCATATGAGAACATTGAAGTTGATTGAAGTAGGGAAAAATCCTAAACTTCAATATATAACCTCACTCCAAGCAAATCCATATCGAAGTACGAGGATGTTCATCAAAGAGAAGTACCCTGAAGGAAAAAAATGAGCAAAATAATGTGACAAATATGCAGCAGAAGCTCAAGCGTCATGAAGGGGCTAGCCATGGGGAATAGGGAATAATCAAGGGGAATGAGAAAGATGATGATACATCACAAACTAAAATATCCAATCTGATTAAGTCTAATCAATTGGTGGAAATTTAACAGAGTTTTCACACTACCACAACAATGGGAAGTTATCAAAGTACTATCAGGAAAAGGAGTTTTCCAGAAAGAGAAGGGAGATGCTTGTGGCAGATATCAACCATAAGCCTTTTTAAAAGTTCAGACTTGTCATGGGCCAAGACATAGCCTGGTTTCCAATATTACTGAAATGGAACTAGGTATAAACCAAAATCAGCTTGACAAGAATATCAGCCTGCAATAACAATAGATGATGAGAAGGAAAAGTCTTCAAAGAATACAAAAGCAAGCAATTCTCACAGAAGAACACAGAAAATATGAGCACATGCTCTGAAAGATGGACATGAAAAGTAAAGTCTCATCGATAGAATAATTGGAAGCAAAAGAACTTTTGATAAACATGTTGAAGACTGAAGTGAGAAAAAAAATGCAAGCATCCAGTAGCAGAGGAACAGGACGAAGTTAGTAATGAAAGATCGGTAATAACTGGTTTCACCAGTCGCCAGGAACCATGGAAGTGTTACATTGGAACTGCCAGTTTCAGCCCTCAAAGCTTTAATTAAGAGGGACATTCCTGCAGTGGTGTTTTCTCAGGGAAATGAAGATGGGTAAAGAAAGCAATCGGAAAATAAAAGCAAAATATGATTTCCAGAATGCTTTCATTGTGCTAAGCAATGGACCCATCAGGTGGATTGTCTGATATGAAAGGACAGTGAAATACTTTTGCAGAATTATTCCAAACATCACATTGATGTAACTGTTGGTTCCATAAGAAGCAAAAATTGGTGGCTGACAGGTTTTTATGGGAACCCAGAGCAATCAAGAAAAATGAGTGTTAGGATTTCCTGAAATTTCTAGCTTGAAAATGAACTTGCATTGGCTATATACAGGGGATTTTAATGAAGGCAAAATAAAACAAGGGACAGTAGAGAAATCAGAAAATACATATGCAAAGATTTAGAGCAGTAAGAGAGAGTTATTTGCATGATTTAGGTTTTGAAGGCTATAAGTTTACATGGAGTAATAAGCAAATTGGTGATCATAATATACAAAAAGATTAGATCGAGCATTACAAACTTTAGAATGGAGCAACATATACCCATCAACACGGACTGGGTCTAACGAATGTGGGGATATTACAGATAATACATGGAACATGAATCTGACGGGAAGCAGAATGGGGAAAGTTTCTCAAAAGATAAGAAATATGCAAGAGAAGTTAAAAACAGTGGAACAAAAATAACTTTGATAATGTTAATATACAGCTGCACGTTTTGAATGAGAAATTGAAGGTGACTGGTCCCAAACAGTCACTGTGGAATCTAAGAAAAAGGAAATGGAAATGCATCAAAGATAGATCAAATCTTGACTAGGGAGGAAATGATGAGGAAGCAGCAGTCTAGATCATTATAATTGAAGAAGGGAAATCAAAACACTGCTTGTTCTTCTTAGAAAGGGTAGAGGTAGATCACATAGTTTTAGTATACAGAGACCCAAACACGGCATGTTTTCATGATAAAGCATCACAGAGACAGAAAGAATAAGATTGTTGGGTTAAAGGATATCCATGTTATTTGGCACACAAAGAAAAAAGAAATAGAAGAGGTGGCTGGGAACTATTTCAAAATAAATATCACTTTCGTGCATCTGTAGGCTTATGATTTAGAAAAAGTTTTGAGAAAGTTGAAAACCATATATCTGATGACATGAATAGAGCTCTATGGCTGCCCTTGACATCAGACAAGGTATGCCAAGCTACTTTCCAAATCCATCATTTAAAAGCTCTAGGACCTAATGGGATGCCTGGCCTTTTTAATCAAAAATATTGGAAGTCTGTTGGTCATGATATAACAAACAGCCCTGGAGTTTTTTGACAATGATAGTTCTTTTTAGATAAAATTAACTTCACACATATAGCTCTTATTCCTATGGTAAACAAGGTTGATGACCCAATTCTGTCCTATTAATTTATGTAATTTTTTAATGAAATTTTTGCCGAAGCACTTGCAAATAGTCTGAAAGAAAGTTTTATCTCGAATTGTTTTTGAAAACCAAAGAGCTTTTATCCCTTGTTTGGTTAATCACTGACAATATTCTTGTGGCTTTGAAGTCATTGATTCTCTAAAAAGCAAATGCCAAGGTCGGAAAATTTGTCTAACTTTGAAACTTGACATGAGTAAAGCTTATGATAGGATCAAACAAATTTTTCTTGAACAAATGGCAATAAACTGGATTTGCTGAAAAATGGGCCCCTCACATTATAAAATGCATCTCATCCGTTAGTTACTCTGGCTTATCAATGGTCCACACGAAGGTTATTTCACTCCCTCAAGAGGTTGGATCTCTCTCTCTCTACCCCCCTCTCCCCCCCCCGGCCCAAATTTCTTTCTAATTCATGCAGAAGGACTCTCATCACTTACTCATGATGCTGAAAACAAAGAAGAAATTCATCATGTCTCAGCAGGTAGGGCAGTGCCAAAGATTTCTCATTTATTCCTTGCAGATGACAAACTTATATCTATACAGCACTATTAAATACTTATGAGAAGGCTTCAGGACAAGTTATGAATTTGAATAAATTAAACATCACCTTCAGTAAGAAATGTCCAAGAGAATTAAAGGAAGAATCGACTTGACTATTGGACGTTCAAGTGGCAGAATCATGAAAGTATTTGGGTTTTGTGGGAAGATCAAGGAAAATTTTAGTTAACAACGTCAGAGAACAGGTGGAGAAAAGACTGCAGGAATGGAAAGAGAAATTCTTATCACATGCAGGAAGAGAAGTTTGATCAAACCAATAGCACAAGCTGTCCATACTTATGAGCTGTTTTTCTCACCAAAACAATTTTGTGCTGAAGTTAACTCTTTGATGGGAAAATTTTGGTGGGGACAAAAAAAAAATGAAATAAAGATCCACCGGGCGGGATGGAATAAATTGTGCCAACCAAAAGATGAAGGAGTCAGCTTTCGATAATTGCAAGCTTTCAACAAAGCAATGTTAGGTAAGCAAGCTTGATGACTTTCAAAAGTGAGGCCTCAATTTTTAAAGTCCTTCAATCCAAATACTTTCCTTCACATCATTTTTGAGAGAGCAAAGAGCAAATCCATCATACACAGAGAGTATTTGGGTGACAACATTTATTATAGAGGAAGGCTGTAGATGCCAGGTAAGAGATGTTGAATGTGTTAAAATATGGAAGGACAGATGGTTACCTACAAAAAGCACCGTCAAAGTCATTTCATCTCAAAGAGTTTTGGAGCCAGAAGCAAGTGTCCATCAATTGATTTAAAAAAAAAAAATGATAGAACATAGAACCATGACATGGTTATCAAAGTGTTCTTGACTTGATAGAGCATAGAACCATGACATGGTTATCAAACCGATCCTGACTTTTATATTTATGACTATTTTAGGGTTGCCATCAAGTGATAATTTCCTCAAGATAGATTGATTTGGAAAGCAGCTGCTGATGGAGCCTCCAGAGTAAACAATGCCTATAAATTTATTTTGGAAAAGGAAAATATTATGATTCAAGTTAGGGGACTTCACATTTAAATTGCACTATTACTTTTGCCTCCAAATCTCTCATAGGCACAAATGTGGAAGCTCAAAATTCTAGCAAAGATCCAATTATTTTGGTGGCAAGTTCTTCAATATATATTGCCAACAGAAATATATTTGGTAAAAAGAATAGTTGACGGATAATATTATGTGTCAAGCATGTGGACAAGAAGACTCAGGTTCGCATATACTAAGAAATTGAAATTCTGCTCAACAAGGCTGGCTAGTTTCTCCTTTTGGGTTGTGCTCTGATGTCTGCAAGGCAACAGATATGTGGGATTGGGCTCAATAGATGAAAGATGAATTTGATTTTCAGGTCTGAACATGTTTGTGATGATTGCTTGGTCAAATTGGCAACACAGAAATGATATTATATTCAACCAACTTAACAAGGATCCTATTTCGGTGGTGAAAAGAGCTTTTCTTTTGTTAGCAGATTTCCAAAGTACACAGGATGTGAAAGAGAAGCTTAAATATCCTGGAATATGTTTGGGAGCCTCCCAGCGAACCTTTTTATAAGCTGAATATCAATGGAGCCTCCCAGTGAACCTTTTTATCAGCTGAATATCAAAGGAGCTTTGTTTGACAACAAACAAGAAGGAATTGGATGTCATTAGAGCTTATAAAGGAGACTTAACTGCCACTTCATCTAAACAAGTTCACACACACACACACATGCACATATGCGCAGATGCACGCACACACCCACACACGCGCACACACCCATGCCCATGCGTGCACACACGCATGCAAGCACGCACACACATGCGTGCACACACACAGATATGTATGCATATATGTATATATATGTATATGTGTGCATATATGTATATATATGTATATGTGTATGCATATGTATATGGATATATGTGTGCATATATGTATATATATGTCTATATATGTATATGTGTATGCATATGTATATATATATACATGTGTGCATATATGTATATATATGTATATGTGTATGCATATGTATATATATATGTATATGTGTATATATATGTATATGTATATGTGTCTATATATGTATATGTGTATGCATATGTATATATATATACATGTGTGCATATATGTATATATATGTATATGTGTATGCATATGTATATGTATATGTATATGTATATATATATATATATATATATATATATATGTATATATGTATATATATATGTACATATATGTATATATATATATGTGTGTGTGCGTGCGCGCGCGCGTGTGTGTAAACTTGCCTGTGTACATTACACCTTGCTTTACATATGGTACCCCACAGGTTTGAGAAGAACTAGAAATTTGAAATGTGGAGTACCATGCAAATGGTCACAGAAACACAGGAAGGTTGAAACAGAATGCCAAAAACAATTGTTAGGAATAGATACTTCACATATCAAAAGATATGGGATCTGTATACTACTAAAATATATAGGTAATTAAATGTTTGAAGAGGCATTGTAAAGAAATCTTCATCTAGTTCAGGGATGGACTCCATTGCAGATAACTTACTTTAAGCTGTCTGTTTTACCAATCCACAAAACGAACAGTAAAACAAGGATGTGGAACCTGGAAATGAAGGCTTATGCATACCTTTCAAACTTAGCATTAAAGACATCCTACTAAAGGTACAAAAGGAGATGGAGACAGACACCAAGTGGTACTTTATGTGATACCTGCCTTTTATAAAGGAGTCAGGAGTAAGGAACCATGGCCCGAAACCAAACTTTTATGTGGAAGCCAAGAAATGAGAAAGTGATAATTCAGAAATTAGTATTATGAAGGAAAAAAGACAAAAAGTTTCTAAGGCTATTGTTGTATGGCTGCAAAATTTTCTGAGCTCTCTGTGTCAAATTTAATTTGAAGAACCACAAGATGCAGTAAACTGCTGCATATCCTAGACCATTCAAGAAGACCTGAATAGAAATAAAAATTAAAATGAAAGGATAATCACTAACATGCAGTGTTTTGAACCCACTGAATAAGAATAGAGAATCTAAGAAAAGAAAAAGACAGAAAAAGAAGAGAAGTGGCACTAAACAAAAGGTGAATCTTGAGAAGAGAAGGCTGTCACTCCTACTTAGTGCCAACAGTGATGAACTACTTCAATCTAAATGCCAAATCTCTAGCATTTTAAACACGGTGCATAAGGCCACATATATGGATACGGTCCCTTGGTTGTACCACATTGCCTATATGCAGTTACCATATGCAGTCATATTGCATTATATGTCGAAAAGCCAGTTCATTAACACTATGTGGCCATGCATCGATTAGCATTTTATAGCTGTATACGTGGCCCATTTAGCATTATGAGGCCAATCATTTGGCACGCTCTTATGCAGGCCTTACGGATAAAGCATGTCCAAACTGATAGGAACAAGGATGATTTCAATCATGTTGTAATTATTTCTATTCATATTAAGTACTACGTATTGAGCACTAGTTTTTAGTTGTCATTCTAATATTATTATCCAAAAATAAACTTTACTATCGTGATTGCTGTTTGTATGGTACTTAATGTATCTTATTTATTTTTATAAAGTTAAAATGTACTAACTGCATATGCAGCCCACATACCATATATGCAGTATCCCTTGACCACATGGATACCGCAGCTGTTTTTTAAACATTGCAAATTTCTAAATGGCACTATCGAGTAAACTTCTTTCTATAAATCTAGTTTCTTTGCTACAACATTTAATACCTTTCAGTTTTCCGTTGTGCAGCTGCAGTGAAACATGAAACATGTGTATGCTTGCAACTGAACATGCTGTATTTGAGGGGAAAGGGAGTGGTGAATAGACTTTATGTTATGCCCAACTTAGGTCATTTAACCTTACTACAACAAACAATCTCAGCCACCCATACATGAAGTAAACATAATTTGTCTCAGTTCAATACTAAGCAGTATTAGCCTCATTTATAATACCAATATGTTACCTTGATGGGAGCACAGATTTAAGAGATGCTAAAAGTTTGAGAACTTCTGCTGGATTTAGAAGTGAGATCGACTTTTCAATGACCTGCAAGTAGGCATTATAATAATCAAGAAACCTAAAGACAGATCGCAGTTGAAATAAATTAACGAAGCAGCAAAAGCTTCAGTATCTTAGCAAGATATTGAGTTGGTTTCAAGGTTTCTGAGTTTGAGATACTGAAGAAGACATTTATGCCTATGCAATGTTCTAAAATTTCAGAATCAACTCAGAGACCAATCCTTCTGTTTCTGAGTCACATTTATTGCAGCATCATAGTTTATATGAGATACTCACCAAACTGAAAATGTTGTCAAACTCTAGATATTAGGATAGGATTATAAATTGATATGCATAACTTCCCTAGTTATCAAGCAGTTCTACAAGCTTATAAATCTACAGGATGGTCATTTAGCAGGAATCGGCAGCAATTTTTAGTCCATTCTCACTTTCAGAGTAACATTATTAAAGCAAAACAAGACAAACCCTTTCATCCCTAGTGTACAAACAGTCCAAAAGCAATGCGTGATCTTCAGCATGTAGTGCTTGCTTGAGCAAAATATGCACTGAATCTGCACTGGGGGGCTTTAAAGTTGGAGAGGGTTCTTGCTTGGAACTGCTCTTTGGTTCATCATCAAGCAAGTCTAGACTTGCAAGTTTTTCCTCCATAGTTGGCTCATCCAAATTAACTTCACCACCAAATTCTTGCATTCCCCCTAGAAAATGCATTAAAAATTAATTATAGAGATAATCATCAGGAAAAAACATTTACAAATTTGTCATTTATTTTCCTTCATGAACACTACGACAATTCAATATCACATCATGGATGACCAAAGAAAAACATTTCAACCTTAATTTACAAACATATAATTAAAATGAGGAATGATTTAGGAGAAAAAGGGTTTTTTGCATGCATATCCTTGCAAATATGGCTTATTACATGTTTACCCAATTACACTCCAGAAATCACTATTTGCATATATGCCCTTAAAACATCCAATTCTTTCATGGATACCCCTCCAGTTATTTTTTTGGTTAAACCATTTTGAGTATCATTTGGCTTTTGCCCTTTGACATTAATACCCCTGAGGAAAAAACTTACATTCCGTTTGTATCAAAAAAAGCTACATTGTCCACATTTTTCATGGGTATTAATGTAAAAGGGTAAAAAGTCATTTTACACTTAAAATGGTTTTTCATTAATATTGTCAAATAAAAAATTTAACAGAATGGTGTCAATGCAATAAAAACAACATGATTTGAGGGACGTATATGCAAATAGTGCTTTCAGAGGGTAAATATGTCATAATTGATAATTACAAGGATATATACATACATGTATATACATGTATATATATGCATATATACATGTATATACATGTGTGTGTGTGTATGTATACATATACATACATATATGTATATACATGCATATATATATACATGCATACATACATATATGTATATATATACATACATATATGTATATATATAGATATATGTATATGTATGCATATATATGTATATGTATGCATATATATGTATGTATATATGCATATGCACGTATATATATATCTATATACATACATACATATACATGCATATGCACGTATATATATATATCTATATACATACATACATACATAACATATATATATATCTATATACATGCATGCATGCATGCATGCATACGTATATGTGTGTATATGCAAAAAACCCCAAAAAAAAAATGAAATTCCAGGATATTAAAGGCCGCTTAACCAAGGATAAAATTTGCTCTTTGTTGCAAATAGCTGAAATGATTCAGAAATATCATGGTCGAAAACAAACAAGAGCATAAAACCAAAAGATGGTTCAACTAAGACCATCCGAAGGCAGTTTTTCAATAAATTTTTGTAACTATCCCTGAAGCTTGCATTCGCCTTTAAGTGTTGCTTAGTCATTCACTAGTGGCCATCAATATTAGGAAAGCGGAGTTAGTTGACTAGAAGTACAATGGTCGATTTTAATTTTAACCAATATTCTGGACCTAGTCCTACGACATGTTAGCTAAGTCAACAAATGCATATTTAACAAGCGTAACACATAAGGTTGTTAAAATGCCTAGATGGTGGCTCCAACAAATGCATAGGCAGGATGCCTTAGGTGGTCAAGCAAGCACCTGGAGTTAAAAATTCTCATAGTTTATTAAGATGAATATGAATATAAGTCTTTAATCAAAATATCAATAAAATAATAACAACAACCCTAACTTCCAGGTTTCTCCCTTTCAATTGTTTGCTGCCCCAAGTTCTCTTCTGGTCACAAATAATGGAGAGGGCCAAGAACTAAGAGAAAAGCTTGACACAGAGTCATCATTAGAAAATGAGATTAGACCTAATATGGATGGTTGTGATATTAACATTGAATCGCTTTGATAAATATAGTCAAGTATTCATTAGTGCATCCCAAATTACTAGATAGTAGATCTGGTTCATATAATATATGTAGGGAAACTATTGAAACTTGAAGTATTAAATAAAATAAGGAATAGGCATCCAAAAAGGAGCCCACCTAGTAACAAGGTGCCCGATATGTGGCCATTGGCCAAGTGCTCAAGAAGCTGCCTTGCCTAGTGGCTTCTAGAGCATTGGGCATCTAAGCAGCCACCTGTGACAACCTTGGTAACCAAGCCAAAATAATTGATCTTGAATCTCATTTGTAATTTCAGTTATGACTTTCTAACAATAAAGGAACAGAGATGGCATGATTTACTTGACAGCATGCTACTTACCAGCAGGAATACAATTTCCTTCACTCGAAGGATATACATCTGATGCTACACGCTTCTTCGCTTTTTTCTTCTTGATTGGAGTGGTGGTTGCTTCCAATTCATGATCCTTGGATTTTCCTTCACTATCTGCTGCAACATCAAAGAAAACATGAAAATCATGTAAAAGATACTTTGATAGATAACAGCCTTTTTCATATAGCAATATTGTTAATGCAGTCTTGACCATTTAAGGCAGGGTTTTAATGAATTTACAGGACTCCTCCAATATGTTCCTGTGAGCGGTCATATCCTACATCAGGATCAAATTCACTCTTGCTACTTTCACCATAGTCTATATTCACCTACGAATTTCTCTTCTTATACATACATACATACATACATACATATACATATATATATATATATATGAATCATATCCCACCAAATTAACTAGCAAGATTACTTACTTCCAAAAAACATCAAAAGAAAGTTATTAGCATAAAAACATCAAAAACTATTTCAAACAAAGATTGGCAATAGAAATGTTATTACAACATTATTACCATGTTCCTCAGTATGAACATCATAAGTTTTACAATATTCCACAAAACTTGGACCATGGATCTAACATTGCAGCACACAATGCCAAAGTATACTCAAACTAATATTTATCAAATTCACTTGCATTCATTAACCAAATTAGTCAGGAAGATAGATGGACCCATCATATTTTCCACAAACAACTATGAATCTTCTCCACCCCTCTAAAATACAAATATAATGTTGTATGTTTTCTCCCCAAAAATAGGCTTGTTGCTTGAAGAAGACCTTTGAAACTTGTAAGAGGAGCCACTTTTCCCCATTATTCATTAGAAAATTAAAAAGAATCAAATTGTATTATCCTGCACCCCCAATTACAAAGCCTTATAGTAAAGAGCATGTCCAAGCACCTTATAGCTGGAATTCCAAAGAGCACACATATCACCATGCAATTTCTTCTTAACATCTAGAAAACATTTTCAGAAACTAAAGAAACTCACATTCTCGAATAGACTAGCTCCTTACATAGCTAATCCCATCATGATTTCCAGAACCACATTATAAATGAGCTTCAAGCCAGCTTGCACAACAACATTCTAAATATGTGCACAAAAATGAAAATGCAAAAAAATGAACCATTACAGTGAAGAATGTTCTTTGCAAGCAGAGAGCTTCCATGAGAAGCAATTATGAAGTCATTATACGATATATTATCTAAGATTATGCGCAAGGCTTTGCTTTCAATTGTCCCACTATAATAAGCATAAAACAACAACATTTGCAGCTAACAACCCATCATGCGGAGTTAAAACTTTGAATCTTATGATCAAGGTTTCCGAAACTGGTACCAGTGGCCGTATCGACCAGTCAGCGGTACGGTTCGGGTGCGGTTCCATACCATACTATATCGGACCGACGCAAACCAACACATGGAGGAGGAAAAAAGAGAAAGAGAGAGAAATACAGAGAGGGGGGGAAACCGAAGATGACGAAGGAGAAACGGTTGGAGAGGCCGCCAGACGACGTCTGGCTGGCTGCCATGGCCACCTGATGGCGCAGTCCATGCGGGCGACGTCGTGGGCGTGAAACAGAGGCGTCACTCCTGTTTCACAGATTTTTTTAAAAAAATCCGAAAAAATGTGAAGTCGGCAAACCACTTAACCCATTGTCGGCTTCACTATTTTAGCCTTTTTTTAAAAAAATTATTTTAGTGAAGCCGACAAACAGATTGCCAGCTTCATTGTTTTAAATTTTTTTAAAAAAAAAATTAAAAAATAAAACTGGCAAATCGATTGCCGACTTCACTATTCATCGGGCTTTTTAGAAAATCCGATGAAGGAACAGGGACGATCGGCCCCGTTCCACGATCGCAGCTCCGCCAGCACGGTCTCCGCTATCCGGTGGCCACGGCAGCCACCTGACAACCTCCAGCATCCCCTCCACTGGCTATGCGTGCCTCCGGTACACGCTCCCCCTCTATCTCTCTCTCTTTCTCGCTTTTAACCGAGCCCTATCAGGCATCACAAGACCACGGTGGCTTCCGCGGCCCTTCAGTGGCCACAGCGAGCCACCGACGGCCTCCGACGGCACCTCCCCCTCCTCTCTCTCTCCCCCTCCCCCTCTATTTCCTTCTCTTTCTTCTCCAGCACCAACGTGTGCCGTTTTCCACACCGGAACAGTCTCGGTTCCCTGTCGGTCTGGTTCAGCATGCCCCGAACCATCCAATTCGGGACGGTTCTGAGAACACTGCTTATGATTCTCTTTTGCAACTTCCAATTATTATCAATATTAATCTGCAGTAACACAAATGCAATAATCATGTATGATAGAGGATTTCTAATTGTAAGATGTCAAGCATATCCTACCACAGCTTATCCTAAACAATTCTTGAACAATGCCCTTTTCCTTAATAAAGACATTATGTCCATTTTTAATGGTGAATAGACTCACCTTTTTAAATTGAAGGCATGTAATACTCATTAGATGTCAACCGCATCCTTCAACAAGTGAAAATGGATTTTCACCACATACAACCAGAAACACAGTGCTCTTGGAGGAGCATCTGGATCAAATTCATAATTCTTGAGTGTTTTTGCTTCCATAAACTTGTGTCCCACTAGAGAGCAAACATTGTCTAATATCATGCTTGACTTTACTAGGGCATCTATAAAAATTGCTTTATAGAAGATATGTATCATTTCTAAAAGTAGCAAAGGGAAAAAAAAAAAACTTAGAATGATTTCATCAAGCCCTTTTCTTTACCTTTTCCATCTTGAATCTTCTGAAAATCATCCTGCACCTTCAAAGTAGTTTTTTTACTTTTGCGACTTTTGTGCTCTCTAGATTTGGCCTCTAGATCAATTGTTGCACCATCCATTGTCATGAAATTGTTATGAAAATCTGCATCAAAGAATTGAAGGACACAAACAACATATTAAAACAAGATATCATGAATTTTCACCAACATAATGTTTAGAAATTCTAGTAAGGATTGGAAATTAAATGCTTCATCTAACCTAACTACCCCACAAGAAAATGAAAAAGACTATAGATCACCCGCTATTGGGTTTTGGGATGGGCAGACCTCCGGCGTCGCCTCCACTATGAGCTGCCTCCACTACGAGCCGCCGGGCAGAGAGAGAGGAAAGTTGGAGTGGAAGGTAGGAAAGTCGGAGGTAGGAAAGTCGGAGTGGAAGGGCCGCCGAGAGTAGAATAGACAAGGGGAATCGGACTTGATATGGGGTTTAGGTATTAGGGTTTAATTTTAATTTTCTCAATTTTCTCCAATATCTCATTGCCATATATTTTTCTCCTTAAATTCACAGCTTTTGTTTTTCCAAAAAAAAATAAATAACTTATTTATATTCGGCCGTTCTGAGCCTCCTACCACATGAAAAACCAATACAAAATATAGGAAAATCAACAAAAACAAAGAAAATGTTAAAAAATTAAAAGACAAGACCTTTTCCCGCATACTTCTCACACAAATGTATACTCACAAACGCCTGGTGCATGAGCATACGAAAAATTAAGAAAAAAACCTCCAGCCATCCTCTAAACTTCCCTATTCCGCCCCTCCATGCCTCCCACCTGATTGAGAGCATACGAAAAATTTAGGAAAAAGCCGCCAGCCATCATCTAAACTTCCCTATTCCGCCCCTCCATGCCTCCCACCTGATTGAGACTTCTGAGAATGGATGAACTTCCCTATTCGACCGCTCCGAGCCTCCCACCAGACTGAGGCTCACAGAGAAAAAACCAAGGCAAAATATACGAAAAATCAACGAAAACAAAGGAAAGGTGAAAAAATTAAAAGCACCTGAGGGAGATCGGAGAGGAAGGCCGACGCCGGTGACGATGAGGAGGAAGGCCACGGCGGAGACCGGTGGGAGCTAGCGGCGAGGAAAGCAGAGAGGTGTAGGGGGAGGCCGACGCCGATGTTGATGAAGAGGAAGGCGACGGCTCAGACCGGCGGCGGGGAGGAGGTGGGCGTCCCAGGGCTCGGGAAGGGTTCGACGAAAAAACAAATCGCTGCCGGTGCGTGAAAAAAACCCTCGTGAGAGTCCAGAGCGAGCCAGGAGGGCTCCGGACTTGCTTTTAATGTATTGTGTGTGTGTGTATATATATATATTTTTTCAATTTTTATTATATTGAAAAGACTACATAGTTTCACATCAGCTTACCAATCAGGATCGGCGGTATAATAATCCTTCTTAGAAGCTGGTTGACCGGTTTTATTAGAATCCGACGGGGTCGACGGCTTTCGGTTGGGCTTGATTCTCCCGTCCGACCTCCACCAATCGAGCCAATTTTTATAATAATTAATTTTGAGTCCGTATATTATATGCGGAGCCTAGATCGCATCATTAATTTTTATAAAATTAATTATTTTTTAGATTAATAAATTAATATGATAAAATAATATCTATTTAAATTTTTTATATCAATTCATATTTTCAATTGCATACATGAATAAATTTTAATTATAAAAATATAATAATATCATACTTTATCACACCATTTAATTCACATACATGAATTTTAATTCAATCATTTAATACTATAATATTTTTTTATTTAATTTAATAATATTTTATAGATTTCTTTTGATCCACATGGCATTCATAGATGATAAGTTGATGCTTACGTAGATAAGTTAACTTATTAACATACTTTCTCTTAGTTTTTACTTTTATATATATATATATATATTAGCTTATAACCCATCCATGCTATACAATTATTTTATTAGAAATCTTTCTTTTTCTTCCGTCTTTTATATATATATATATATATATATTAGCTTATAACCCATCCATGCTATACAATTATTTTATTAGAAATCTTTCTTTTTATTTCATCTCACATACATAATACTAAAAATATTTTTTTATTATTTATGCAGGAAAATTGAGAAGGTTGACGACTTTTGTGTAATCCTAATCCTCCCCAATTTCCTAGACTACTACTCTCTCTCCTATCTATGCAAAAAAAAATTGAGAATGTTGGCGACCTTTGCATCGTCCTCACCTTCAGCCTCCTCGCTGCTCCTGATTTCTCCGATTTGCGCTTCCTACCCCACCACCATGCTTCTCTCGACCTCCCAATCACCGTCGTCTCTCTCCAGATTGCCCACACCACCTACCTCGTTCCTAGGCTATTTGCCCTAACGATCCCGATCGTGCCCTCCGTCCCACCCCCACCATCCTCCACCACGCCCCCTCAGTTTTTGGTGAATGGTGCCTGAGGTTGGCAGTAACGATAGAGGTGATTGGGTTTGAAAGCTATAGGTAAAATAAGAAAAAAATCAGAGGTAGGAAGTAGAAGGTTCAAAGCAAAGAAAAAAAAAAAGCCATCTTATGGACACATGACGGACGATGCCTTAGAAAAAAATAAATATATGACAGATTGTGGCTGATGTCTCTATTTTAATATATATAATATAGATAATATAGATATGAATAATCTATATCTATACAATATATTAAAGCTAAAATCATGACCTTCTCAGCACGACAAATGTCAGCTATCTAGAAGGATAGATGGTGTGCATCCAGCATGTAGGAAACAAATTTTTTTTTTTGCTTTTTTTCTCTTGAACCATTCCTGAGCCCTCTGAAACCTTCCTGACTGTGAACATCCGCCTTACCCTCCTCCCCTCACCATTATCTCTCATCAATCTCCGCCGTCAGCTTCCCCCTCCAATCTCCCTCAGGTGCTTTCCTTCCCATAAATCTTCGAACAAGAGATATGCTGATCTCATCCCTACTCTCCTCGCCACTACCTTCTATGGGTCTCTACCATCGCCTTTCTCTCCATCATCATTAGTGTCGGCCTTCCCCTTCGATCTTCCTCAGGTGCTTTCCTTCCATAGATTTCAAAAATAGAGAAAGAAATGAAAAAAAAAGAAAAAAAGAAAAAAAAGAAATACCCAACACAAAACCAGCCTTTGTCTTGGCTCCCTATTCAGGTGCTCCAAGCCTTCGGGTGATTTTTTTTCCAAGCAGTGGCAGCATTTTTTTTTTTGGTTTTGGATTAAGCTCTCAAAACATCAGGGGACCAACTCACATGCCATAACTCACACAAAATCCCATGTGCTTGAGACAAAAATCCAATCGGAACCTACGAGACCCTCTAATCTCTCTCAAGTGTTCTCTGTTTCCACATATATCTGCCATAACTTGCACAAAATCCCATGTGTTTGAGGGAAAAAAAATCCAACTAGAGCCTAAGAAACCCCTTTAATCTCTCTCAAGTGCTCTCCTTTCCCACAGATTTCTAAAAAAGATAATGAAAGGAAGAGAAAAGATAAGCTAAAAAGAAAAAAATGATTATTTATGTGAGGGAAGATCTTACCTTTTTTTCCATCTTTTCTTTGCTTTCGTTGATTTTACCCATGTTTTTCCCATTCTTCCTCTATTTTCCCATCCTTAGGAGTCCCAATCAAGTGGGAGGCTTGGAGCGGCCGGAAGGCAAGCTTAGATGATGGCTAGGGTTTTGTGTTGGGTATTTCTACCGTACAGTATTTATTGAGAGAGAAATTTCAGCTAATCTATGCATGGAAGGGAGCATAAATCTCAAAGCACCTACTTCATATAGAGCACGGCATAATATAATTTGTCTTTTAATTGGAAGATACAACACATGATTTAAATGGTGGAATGCTACAATAGAGTCCCAATCACTCTACATCCATTCATAGATTCTATCTTAGAGTTCATTCGGTTCTTGTATTCTTCTTTGGGCTGCTCCCTCTCATACTAATGTATTGTCTCACTGCTTTCTGATTGGCCTCAAAAATGAACCTCATGTTCTTTATCTGCAAGCACAGTCAAATGTTATTCATTAAATTTTTACTAGCCAAACATTTCATACTAATGAATGTGGTGTATGTTTCTAGATGAAACACTCCACATGGCAACCACCTACAAGATATATTTGTTGATAAATCTAGCAAAAAACAAACAGATTTTGTCTCATTAAGAATTAAATTAATGAAAATTATTTGACTAAATGACAAAAAAATGTAGATGCCTCTTTCTAAAAATTTTGGATGTATGGAAATAGATTGATTACAAGTCATAGCTGGTTTGCAAGATGATAGAAGACAATCAATAAAATAGAGGAGCACATCTGGAAGCATATTAATGGAAGTAGATTTCAGAACAAAGTAGGTAGTTCTTTTTGACAAAGATGATTTTTCTCTCTTTTTAAATAGGTTAGTGAGTTTTAAACATGTGATAATTGAGTTGCAGATATTCCTATCAACAAGGAGATAGGAGAATAGCATGGTTGGATATCTTAAAAGAAAATGACATTTTTGATATGTTAGTGGAGCATGAAATTTTGAATTCATCATTATGGAAATGAAGAATGAAATTTGCTTTGCTAATTGGTTTTGAAAATTTTGATATTAGGGTAAATATGTTAATATGTAAGTACCACATTGTCTGAATAGAGAATACAATTTATGGCATTGCTATGAATGCTCTTTTGATATCTTACTATTTGCAGGATGTTAATGAAATAGATACTACTAAAGATGATATTTTTAAGACAAGCTATGCAAACATAAGAGAGCAAGAGAAACGCAAGATGTCTAATTTTTTTGATATTTATTCCAGCATCACATCTTTTATGAACATCCAGATGAGATTGTTTTGGAAACATGATTTTGATTTGATATGTTAATTTTTATGCGGGTATTTTGCATGACCCTAGCTTGAATATTATATGTTGGTTTCATTGAGATTAAACTTTTAATAAGATTGTTACCTTATCTAAAATTTGGATTTAGTTTTTTCTTTATTTAAATAATATTTCATTGAAAAAATTTTGTGTTTTGAGACTTTTTTGTTAGAAAATGGGTAGGGTTGCATGCATAGATTTGAAAATCTTTTTGAAGTAGCAGCAGAAATGATCTAGGTTAAACCCTTTAACCCTATATACAATAGATCTAATCTATATCTATCCGAACTCTGAATCTAAGACATACATATAATCTAAAAATAAAACAGAAAAATTTGATATTGGATCTCAATACCTTGCATGGGTTGAAATACACCACAGTCGATGATCCTAGATCTGAAGGTTACTGAGCCGCACATGTATCCGACCTTTACAAGTATCTACCATGATCAATTTTGAACCTTTCTTCATGTTATAGATTATCTTCTCCAAGATAAATCTCAGCCTTTTGGATTTTTAATCAACTCTTGATCTTTGACCGTGATCTCAATACTTAAACTGCAGCCTTTCTTCCTGTTCCTTGTTGTAGAAGAGATCACCCTCAACTCGGGCATGTGGGAAGATGGGATGCCCAACCCTTGGGTGTTGGAAAGAGAGGAGGAAGGAAAGGTGGCATGAAGATGGAGAGAGGAGATCTGAATTCACTAAATAATTAATTTTGAAAACTTAGGAGACCATCTCCTATATAGATCTTTTCTTGATTCCAAATCAATCTGCAATCAATCTAAAAAGACTAGTTCTCATCTCATAAGGATTTTTATCTTTTAATCTATTTTTTTTTCAAAAAAATCAGATCCAATTAGAAAGGCTCTCACCTCTTTTGGCAAGTAGATGGGGCACCTCACATTCCATAAGACAGGTAGAGTGGGCGCCCTCATCAAATAAGGTAAGTAGTTGGGGCACCAACTCTTAGCGCCCCTTTAGGATTTTTTGCACATAAGAGAGGAGGCATAGCCCCTCTCTCTTTCTCTCCTTCCATGCCAAGGCAAAAGAGGGGATGGGCCTCTCTCTCTTTCTCACACCCACTCCAAGGGGTTTGCACCCCTTGGACTTTTCAAAAAGGGAGGCTTGCACCTCCTCTCTTCTTTCCACTTATTCGACACCACATAAGGAAATAACAAGAAAAAAAATAAGGAGATTAATTTGCCAACTAATTGACTTGATCCAATCTTTTTGGGCTCTTAATTAGGTGCCCCACTAAATCCAATCAAAATGGATCTAATTAAGGTTCAAGGGTATAGACTTGATCCAATCCTTATCTAATAAGAAATTCAAGTCTAGAGAAGAATTGGGTTTAATCATGTGCTAGTATGGTTCTCTTAAATCCAATAAAATTTCAATAAATCTTAATCTAATTAGAACTTCATAAGTCTAATTGGTTAATTCAAGATTAAATCTCTTAATGTGTGACCTCATAGATTTCATTCTATCTGGTAGTGAGATATATTGTGATCTCTATCCCAATATCATCGAAACTCCTTTCAATAGTGACAACCCAGTAGAATAAAAATATGAATTCTTAGGAGCAGTTATCATATGATTCAGTCCTTCTATCATGAGTCCTGACTTAACGAAGATCATGGAGAACTCATCAAACTCTATCGTCGGTCATATGGTAGATTGGCTCGACTCGAGTTCACTTGTGAATTTCATGAAAATTTTTTTCTAGTATTCATACTTGCTTTGGCCCAAGACTTTCTGAATTCAGTCTCATAAATCGCATGAGACTTCTCCCTTTCTACTAAGGTCGATAGATTCTATCTAGATATATCCTACTCCTAACAGCAAATCTGAACTTACTGTAGCCAATATACACAGCAAGGTTTCAAATGGCTAGGGATCAAGGGAACATGCAGTTAAACTCAGTAGCTTCATTGCGAATAGCTAATGACACCGCAGATCAAAAGACCGCTCATATCACTACAGCATCGAGATAATCACTAATGAGTGAGTAGATATCCAAGTGGTTTCTCATATTGATCACGCTCAATGTAAATTATTCTCTAACAACTACCTGTATTCTCACCCCAGTGTCCCTATACTGTAGATCCGAGACTCATCTGTCCAAAAGAGAGGTGATTCCTGCATCGATCTTTAAATAGATTGATCATTATCCTCCATGACAATCCTTTGATTGGGAGCATTTAGAAACTAACCACTAATTAATGTATGTCTCAAATTCTTGACACCTTGAGAATATGTAAAATCATCTTTGTTAATTTCTAAGATAAATCATGGACACATAAATATGATTGAAAATAAAAATATCTTTTATTAATCATAAAAGTATTACAAGTATAAAGTTAAACCCTGAATTACAAAATATGTCAGCTAACAATTGGCTTCTAAGGTACTCATCTAACAAACTCCCACTTGATCTAAAGTCAATTGGCCATATATCTAAGATCTATCTTCTCAAGATGAGCTTCGATCTTCTGCTAGCTGAGAGGCTTGATCAGTAGATCTATCACGTTCTGCGTGGAGTCGACTCTCTGCACCTCAACAAATTTTTTCTCGAGGTATTCGCGTATGATGTGGAACCGTCGCTCTATATGCTTGGACTTCTGATGAGATCTAGGCTCCTTAGCGAGGGCATAGTACCGTTGTTATCGCAGTGTAGTGCAATGACATCTAATGGCATCACATCCAGCTCTGTAATGAACTTCTTGAACCAGAAAGTTTCCTTAGCAGCTTCAGAGGCGGCGATGTATTCGACTTCCATTGTTAAATCTACAGTGACCGACTGCTTGAAACTCTTCTAGCTAACTGATCCTCTATTACACAAGAAAATATATCCCGATGTAGATTTTCTATCATCGACATCAGTCATGAAGTTTGAATTGGTGTATCCTTTCACTTTCAGCTTCGATCCTCAATCAAAGATCAAGAATAAATCTTTAGTCTTTTTTAAGTACTTAAGGATGTTCTTCATAGCAATCCAGTGTTCTTCATCTGAATTCATCCGATATCTACTCGTGACATTCACGGTAAGGGCTATATCAGGTCGTGTACATAATATGGCATATATGAGGCTCTCAATTATCAAAGCATAAGAGATCTTGCTCATGCGCTGGATCTCCTCAGGTGTATCAGGACACATCTTCTTGAAGAGATGAATGTGATATCTAAGGGGCAAGAGACTCCTCTTGAAGTTTTTCATGCTGAACCTCTTCAGCATCTCCTCTATGTATATTTGCTGTAAGAGTCCTATCATTCTCTTAGATATATCTCTATAGACCTTTATACCAAGAATGTAGAAAATTTCTTCTAGGTCTTTTATAGTGAATTCTTTGGACAACCACACTTTGATCAATGTCAGCATGGGAATATCATTCCTAATCAGGAAGAAATCATCCATGTACAATATGAGAAACATGACAGAGCTCTTATTGACCTTTTGATACACACACGGCTCCTCTTCATTTTTGATGAAATTAAATATTTTGATCACATCATTAAAATAGGTGTTCCAACTCTGAGATGCTTGTTTGAGTCTATATATGGACCTTTACAGCTTGCAGACTTTCTAATTACTATCACTGGATGTGAAACTCAAAACTGCTCTATATAGATATCTTCTTCAAGATATCCATTTAAGAAGATAATTTTTTCATCCATCTGCCAAATTTTATAATCATGAAAAGCTGCAATTGTAAGCAAAGTCTGGATGAATTTTAACATGGCTATAGGTGAAAAGATTTTTGATAGTCAATGCCTTCACATTGATTATAACCTTTCACAACCAGTCTTATCTTATAGGTCTCTACCTGATCATCTAACCCAATTTTTCTTTTATAGATTCATTTACACCCAATAGATACAATACCTTCAGGTGGATCTATGAAGGTCCAAATCTGGTTGGAATGCATGGAGTCAATTTTTGACTTCATCGCTTCCATCCATCTCTCGGAGTCGACATCTAATATCACCTCATTATAGGTCTTAGGATCATTTCTAATGTCCCTATCTCCCATAAAGAATACTTTCTCTAAATCCTCTGCAAAAATACCTAAGTACCTTTTAGAATGATGGGAGACCCTACTTGACCAATGAGATGGAGGAGGTACCACATCTACTAGTTCACTACTAGGTTTAGGTTCTTAGATTCGATGCTCTTCAGAGACCTTCTCTTCAAGTTCAATCTTCCTTCTACTGCTCCATCTTGGATAAACTCCTTTTCCAAGAAGACGGCATGATGGCTCACAATCACATTATGATCCTCAAGAAGATAGAAGTAGTATCCCATAGTTTTTTAGGATACCCTATAAAACGAGCCTTAAAAAATCTAGCCTCTAACTTGTCCATCTGTTGTTGCTTGACATGGGCTGGATATTCTCAAATCTTAAGATATCCAAGAGCTGGCTTCTTACCATGCCATAACTCGTATGGTATGGTAGGAATAGATTTAGAGGAAACTCGATTCAAAAGATGAATTGCAGAAAGTAATGCATATCTCCAAAGAAATACAGAAAGATCTGTAAAGCTCATCATGGATCGAATCATATCTAATAGAGTCCGATTCCTCCTTTCGAATATTCCATTGAGCTGAGGCGTCCGTGTAGGTGTCCACTATGAGACTATGCCATTATCTTTGAGATAGGCTTAGAATTCTTCGCTAAGGTATTTTTCTCCTTGATCTGATCGAAGAATCTTTATGGATTTTTCGGTTTATTTTTCTACTTCATGTCTAAATTCTATGAACTTTTCAAAAGCTTCAGATTTTCGATGTATCAAATATACAAAATTATATCATGAATAATCATCGATAAAAATTATAAAGTAGACATAGCCACCCCTGTCTTGTACATCGAATGGACCACACACGTCAGTGTGTATCAGGGCTAATATCTCAATGGCCCTTTCCTCTTATCCCATAAAGGGCAGCTTAACTATTTTTTCTTGAAGATAGGACTCACAAACCAGATAAGACTCAAAAGTCAATGACTAGAGAAGGTCATCTTTCTTCAGTTTGTTGAGTCTGTCCTCTCCTATATGGCCTAGCTTAAGGTGCCATAGATATTTTTGACTAATCCTATTTCTAAGTCTCTTAGACCCTACGGCATTCATAATTTGCTTATTAATATTAACACTTGCATCCATATGTAAATAATAAAGACCATCAATCAAGAAAGCACGTGCAATAATTTTATTTTCAAAATAAATTACACATATATTTCTATTGAAATAAAAATTATAATTATTCTATACCAGCACAGATATGAAAATTAAATTTCTACTAGCTACAGAGACACAATAACAATCTTTTAATAATAATCTATATCCTAACGGTAGTTGCAGAGGATAGGTCCCAATGATCACAACAGCAACCCTTGCTCCATTGCCGATCCGGAGAGTGATCTCGTCCTCCTTTAGCCCTTAACTTTTTCAAGACCCTACATAAAAGTGTACAAGTGAGCACTTAAACTAGAATCTAGAGTCCAACTAGAAGAAGAGAAAATCGTTAGATTAAATTCTATTATGAGTAAATCAGACATACCTTCAGAAAGCCCATCCTTCTTCTTTTTCTTCACAGCCATCAGGTAAGCCGGACAGTTCATTCTCCAATGGCCTCCAATATTGCAATGGAAACACTTTTTCTTATCATCGGCCTTCTTCAAAATCTGCTTCTTAGGCTTGGCCTCATTCTTTTGCTTCTTCACAGGTTTTTTCTTTTTCTTGAAAGAAGACTTTCTCTTATAGAAAGTCCGCTCCACAGTCAAAACCATATCCCTTGAACCTTTCAAGGTGCACTCAGCTGTCACTATTGGATGTGTGCCCTAGATGCCAGATTGGCTGATACATTCCTGTACAAATCTAAGGATAAATTTATAATTTGACTATAAATGAATAAAAGGATTATTCTACTATCACATTATGTACATTATATCTGTGATACATCCTTTGAGTTAGTAGAAATGTTAATTCATATTTTTCGAGAGTTGAAAATTTAAGGCATAAATTTACATAACTAACTCATAGACAGCTCCTGACCATAGGATCATCACGAGAATGGAGATCGATCCGAAAGGTTGGTGTACGATCGCTTTCTTAGGATAGATGTGTCTTGAGTCTATGGTGTAGAGACACCAGAGTGAGAATATAGATATTCGTTGAGAATGAGAGTACTGAGCGTGACCACCTCGAGCAGTCATAAGGAAGTCTACCTTCTCGTAGATGACTAGCTCGATGCTGCACTGTGTGTCTAGTTCTTTGATCTGAGGTACATCGATAGTTCACCTTGAGTGTGTTATAGTTTGACTATACCATAACTCGGTCTCCTAGCCATTCGAAACCTTGAGGAGTATGTTGGCTGTAGCATATTCATTGAAGGAACCAAATCGCACCAAGATGGGATCTATCAATCTTGGTAGATAGAGGAGTAGTCCTATGATGATCGAAAGATCGAGTCCTTAAGCCCATGGCCATGGCAGAGTAAATAATGGAAAAGAGTTTTCATTGAGGTTTCACATTGGACTCGGATCGATCGATTGATTCATATGACTGATGTTGGGTTTGACGAGTTCACCTTAACCCTAATTCAGTCGGAACTCATGATAGAAGAACTCATCACACAGGTAGCTGCACGAGAGGTTTGTCTTCATTTCTGATGGTTGCCATCATATACTGCTAGGTGTCACTAGTGGATTTTGGGAGTAATTAGAATGATCTTGATGATCGATCATTCTAATTATCTGAATCAGAAGAGTTCTGGTCCATCGAAAGGAGTTTCGATGATATCGATGATGAGATCATGACATGTCTCATTACCATACGAAAATGAACCTAACTGGGTCACACAACAAAGATTAGGATCTGGATGTCATCAATTGAGCTAGCCCAGTTCGATTGATTTGGATTAGATCCAATTAGATTCAAGAAAATCGTGCTAGCACACGATTGAGCCTAACTTTCTCCTCGTGTAATCTTTTCTATCTCGATTAAGCCAAATGTGATTTGACTCATCCAGAGAACTTTGAGAAGATTTCTCTCAGTCTGACTGGAGCTAGTCCAGCTCAAAAAGGACTTGTCTTAATTCATGAGATGAATTTAAGATAAACACCTACTAATTCCTGTCACCTGCTATTTTTCGTTTTAGGATATTGGTCAAACGTTGACCCATGGACCTTGGACTGAAGGCCACTTGGAAAGAGGTCATTGAAGAGTTTTTGTGGAGTGTCCACCTACTAATTTTACCCTCAAAGTGGGCACCATAATCAGATATAGCGTGCGCCCAAGTGGATAAGGATCAGAGTCCTATGAGATGAGGACTTTGATGCCTTGATCAATTCAAACTGTTGGGCACCAACTTCACTGTGCTTATCCAATGTTGGCGCCAATAGTAGGAGAGATTGAGGAAATTCTTATCTGATATGATCAGATGATATCACTTCATCAATTAAAATTTTTTAAAATTAATTAAAATTTTCTGATTGATCGAATGATGTGGCACTGCAGGGCGCAGCAGGGTCTATTTAAACCTTGTCTGCACCTAGGGTTATGAGATGATGTGCCATACCTAGCAAAAGCCTAAAACCCCTCCACCTCTCCATGCCCCCTTTGGTCTTCTCTCTCCCCTCCTCACGCCCAAGAAGTTGGGTGTCCATCTGGTGTTAATCCAAGGCGTGGTGGCTCCTTGATCAGGAGGCTGCAACAATCTGTCGAGAAACCGCTGCTCCAACTTCAGAAGCTATTTTGAAGAACTTCCAGATCAAATCCAGATCTGATTTTTGGAGTAAAGATTTGCGAGGAGAAGATGATCTAGATTGTACTCAGGTAGATACAGGTAGAGGCCAGGCAACTACGTGGCTACATCAGAACCTCGGGCATTGCTGCGATCATCTATAGGGTAATCAAGTTACCCTAGAGGTATTTCTGTATTCCTCATAGTTTTGGATTTAATTTTAGATTTAATATTAGATAATAGGAATTAGATCTAATAGATTTTAGATCTAAAATAATCATAAGATAATTTTTTTTAATATTCCACCCCAGATCTCATTAGATCTGAAAGATCCTACGGTAGAAAAAGCTAGTTTTTCCTTCAACTGGTATCAGAGCCAGGTTGATGGCTCTATTTTAGATCTAATTTAGATCTGATTTTTATTTTTATTTATCTAATATTGATGGATTTCAGATATCATATCAGATGTGATAAGATCTGAAATCAAAAAATTTAAAATTAAATCTAAGTAGATCTAACATGTATGAGATGCATGACTAGACTAGGAGTAGTTTAATCTATGAATAGTTATAGTTTTATATTTTAATGTGATTAAAATATAAATTAGATCTAATTTATTTTTTATTTTTTTGATATTATAAATATTATATTCAGATCAAAAAATAGAAAATAAAATTTTAATTAATACATAAGATTGATCTGTTGCATACCTAGACTAGTTGTAGAATTGTTCTAATAACTGTCTAGAATAGATTTTATATTGAATAGTTCAATTTAAATCTTATTTTTCAAATATTACATGTGATGTATCAGATCTGAAAGCATGCTAATTAGATCAGATTTTAATACATGAGATGTATGCAAAACATGTATAAGTTAGATCTGAAATTATATATGTGATATGTAACTTAGATCTAACTAGTTTTGTAGTTAAATTAATATTTTTAATTAAAGTGTTCCTCATAACCGTCTGGTCATAAGAACAAAGTAGGGTTTAAGACCCTCTCTCTCATTCAATGGGGTGTTCTTATGGCGTGTAGGGGTGCTGCGCGTTCATCCTTAATCAGAAATCAAATTTATTTTTCTACAAAACCCTAGATCCTGAAACCCTAGGATTTATTTTACATATTTTATTTATGAACCCAAGACTTGATTAATGAATTAAGCTTATAAAATTCAATTAGGTCTAAAATTGAGAATTTTAGATCTAAGTCATTTTCATAAAATTGGATTCGGACTTGGGTAGCTCAACTAGGTCTAGCGGTTGATCAAACCGAATCAAAAGTTGGTTAGGTGGGATCATGAAAGCTAATAATTGACCAGCCTAATAGGATTAAGTCTAGATTAAGGTCGAATCACATTCAAATGTGACTCGATCAAGTTAAGACCTAATTTGGCTCAGTGGTTAGAGCCTGGATTGTAGACTAACCCAATTGGTTTTGGTTCGATAATTTGGTGTCTAAGATAAGTTGGGCAGATTCGACCGACTGGTTTTTAATTGGAAGCTACTCGACTCGAATGTGTTCTTATTGAGTTAATGGCATATCCTTTCCACCGATCTCACTTACCTGGCCATATGTGTCAACCCAGTTCTGATTTGAGATGGCTAACAATTCGAGCTAACCCATGCCACTAAGTTAGTCATAATTGTTATGACTATGTCAAGTCAAGTTTAATAAGACCTAAATCAAATCTCTCTAAGAAAATATTAAGTCTAAGGTCTTCCACCATTGTGGATGTGCGAGCCCTTTCCAGGGTTGATTATTCTCAATTGGTTACAGTGGCTCAGTTGCACCGGGAAGACGCAACCATGTCCATTAGGCATTGGATGCTACGGATTAGAGGATGGGTTGTGCTCAATATTCCGGATACGGTGAGGACCCAATCAGGAATCTAGTTCGTGCAAATGGTGGGTCTGACTTAACTAAGGTTGGAGCAATATTCCGGGCACGGTGAGCTTCATGAATTAGAGACCAAGTTTTGGGTGCACCATGATTAGAGAATCATTGGACAAGAGTTGTCCACTCATCGATTGACCCATCACCAATAACTGTTAGGTGAGGTGGTGAGCTAGTCGGTGAGACCGCACCACCCACTAGAAATCACTAATCATGGAGATTTTCACATCTCTACCTAGGGAGTGTAGGGATCTGAGAAAATAGTGAGAGTCTAATTTGTTTAAAAATGAAACCCCTAAACAAATTGGTTAAGTCGATTATAAAATCTAACTAGAAACTTTTGACTCTCTACAAGAAACATGTCTGCGTCTAACCCCTTGACCAAAATACTAGACACCCACAGATTAACTGGATCCAATTTCAAAGATTGGTTGAGGAACTACAGAATTATTCTAGGTTTCGAGAAACTGACTCATATCTTGGATCAGGACCACCTGCCATGCCAGCACGTCTGACTGCTGAATAGAGAGCGTCTCTGAAAAAATAGATGGATGACGATAACAAGCCAGGTACTACATGTTGAGTGCCATG
>NC_025995.2:29142812-29198084 GCF_000442705.2 Elaeis guineensis | reverse complement strand
AATCAACATTGAGTCAGCTACACAAGGAGACTGAGTCAACTCAGTTCAAAATTGGATCAGCTCGATAATCATGTGAGCACGATTCAAAGAGTTTCAAATCTCAAAATTCTTGCATAATACTAAAATAAAATCAATCATAATACTTTTAGATCATATCTAAAACTTTTATGATTTAAAATTTTATTTTATTATAATTAAAATAATTTTAATTATATAGATTAGATGTCTTATTTTTCATACAACTTTGTATCATATACAACAAATCTAAGGTTTCAAGATCTAGGATTTTGTAGAAAAATAAGTTCTTCCTTTCGTGTTCTTCTTCATGGGATCTAATCATATGGCACCCCTATATGTCATAAGAGCACCTTATCGAATTGGAAGAGAGGGCCTTTAAACTCTTCTTGCTCCTATGACCGGATGGCCTGGTGATCAACTCAGTCCAAGTACTTGCTAATCGGATCATCTAATCTAATCACATATCATATATGCTTGAATTTAGATCTAATCTAAATTATATTAGATCGAACTACAATCTTAGATCACATCTAAATCAGATCATAAACATCACATGCATGACATAAAATCAGATTTTATTAATGATTAGCACAAAGTAGGACAACATTTTCACTGTAAGGGATAAACTGTTAGAAAATATGTCCCAAAAGCCAATCGTCAACCTGTTGATGTTTGAGCAACCTTGTATTGTAATTGATTTGTTAATAAATAAAATATATTTTTGACATTTTATCATAAATTTTTATTTTCTAATGAGCTTCTTTGTTGTGATGAAGTTTTTAGGACTATTTAGGTTCGATAAAGAGAAGATTTATCAATTAGTCCTTAAAACTGTTCATGACCAAATGATAGGCTGTTAATAAGGATGACAGCTCTATCGAGCATAGGTCGCTGTAGGCCATATGGGTTGGTTGTTCTCTTTGTTGCCCAGCTATGCAACCCAAGAGGGGGGGTGAATTGGGTTTCTAAAAATTTTAAGCCCAACTGATTACTTATGAATAACAAAACAAAGACTTTAATTCAATATTAATTACCTAAAGCAGGAATGCAAGAATATAATAAAGAAATAAAGTGAAGCGATAAAGCACACCACAAACACAAGGATTTATAGTGGTTCGGTGCCAACCTTGCACCTACATCCACTCCCAAGCTCCTACTTGGGAATTTCAATCCACTATCTTTGTATTCAACCCGAATACAAAACGTCAGAAACTCCGACACTAGCTATCCCAAGCTAGATCACTTGTTTCTCGGGTACAAGTAAACCCAAAATACTCCGATTTCAGGTTCGGATCAACCTTTCCTTGTTTTGGAAATCCTCCAAAAACAAGAACAAAAACTCACAAAGAGTTAGAAAATTTTGAGCACAGATTAATACAATAACAGCTCCTTTAAATGAGCGAATATAACAATAAAAACTTTACTCAAATGAAAAACCCCTTTTCGGATTTTCTCAAAGTGGATGAACGCTTGAACGAATGCTTGAAAAGAGATTGATTGTTGATTGAAGATCTCTTGAAAGCTTTGGAAGATCTCTAGATCAAGGTTGAACAATAGGCTTGAAAGATCCTCTTGAATACTCTTGCTTTTCTCTTTCACAATCTCTCTTGTATATTGTGGATCCTCTCTCTTTTTCTTTTTGGATATTTCGTTGATCTCAGGCTTTTTCGTGCAGATTTTGGATCCTCTCTTTCGTTTTTCTCATTTTTGATTTCACGTTTGATCTGCTATTTAATCTGCAATTTTTTTCACCATTTAAAGCATTTTATTACATTAGAAGCAAGAGAAAACATTTTAGGCAGATAAAGAGCCGTTAGAGCAATTTTAGGAAGCATAAAAGGCAATTAAAATGGGCAAAAAAATAGCCGTTGCTGATATTTTCCATCGCAGGGGTCGACTCATGAGTCGACTCATGCTACAGGAGTCGACTCATGAGTCGACTTCTGTTGCACAGATCAGACAGTCTTGATTTCTGGATTTTTCGGCTCAAATCAGCAGAGGTCGACTCATGAGTCGACTCATGCCTTGTGGGTCGACTCATGAGTCGACTCACAGGTCGTGCCAAGTCAAAAATCCAGCATGCCATGGGAATTTTTTTTGCGTGCCAGTCAGCTCATAGTGCCATGAGTTGACTCATGAGTCGACTCATGCACTTCAAACCTTCATAACTTCAAAAATATAAGTCTAAATACAATGAAATTTTCACCAATAGTTTACAAATCTTTTGTTCTATCAAGTGATACTATCAAATCAGGATTTTAGTGAAATTACAATTTTGCC
Source organism: Elaeis guineensis (assembly GCF_000442705.2). Classification (NCBI taxonomy): domain Eukaryota; kingdom Viridiplantae; phylum Streptophyta; class Magnoliopsida; order Arecales; family Arecaceae; genus Elaeis; species Elaeis guineensis. Next base: position 29,195,786 of record NC_025995.2, on the reverse strand, counting down.
CTTGAAGAGCATAAAGCCTTTTTCAATTTAAAATTAATTGTATCCCTTCAATCTGCTTTGTAATCATCAAAATCAATTTAGGAGCAACAATCTCCCTCTTTTTGATGATGACAAAACACTTGAACAAAAGCATTTATGTGAATGCATTAATTTCAAAAGAATGCACTATAGGTGTATATGCTTGAAAAATATGATTCTTTTGGCATGTGATATAAATGGTCATATGCAAAAATAGTTTGTCTATTTTCATAAAGATTTGAAAGAGTATTAGATCATTTTGAGTTTAAGATATATCAGAGCAAGAGAGAAAAATAAATTTTTAATATATCAGAGCAGAAAAAATAATTTTTACAATGTTATCCGAAAAGATTTTACAATGTATCAGAGTAAATGTTATAATATAACAGAGAAAATTTCACACTGTATCAGAGCAAATATCAGAGAAACTTTCACACTGTATCAGATTAAATTTTATCATGTATCAGAGCAAGTTAAAAGAAATTTTAGGGTGTATCAAAGTAAATCAAATTTCTTAAGATGTATCAAGGTAAATTTCATAAGATATATCAGAGCAAGTTTGAATTTTGAAATATATCAGAGCATATAAAAAATTACTTATTTGCATTATACTTATGATTTTGCTTTTTGTTTAATTTCTGTCTAATATCAATTTTCTCAAATTTTTTGTTTAATTTCTCAAAATACCATTTTTGTTTAATTTCATAAATTTTGTTTAATTTCTCAATTTTTGTTTAATTTCTCCAAATATTTAATTTCTCCAATTTTTGTTTAATTTCTCCAAATATTTAATTTCTCTAATTTTTGTTTAATATCTCCAATATTATTTTGTTTAATTTCTCCCCCTTTTTGACATCATCAAACATGGTTAACTCTTTCTTTTTCTAGAACATTCTTTAATTTCTCCCCTTTTAGAGTTTATCACAGAAGTTTGCTCCCCCTTAATATAGCAATAATCAACAACAACAAAGATAAGACAATTTTTTTTAATAAGAAGAATATATAAAACCATAATATGATCAACATCATTACAAAAGGTAGAAATATAAGCAAAAGATGATTCCATTAAAAACATAATTGTTTCAATAAAATTCAACCAGCTAATTGTCAATACATGGCCCCAAGGTACAAATCCTAGAACAAGACACTAGCACCTAGGATCTAGTAAAGATCAAGATAAGTCAATGATCGGAGTCATCAGATATAGGGTGAGGAGATGATGGATCAGAAGTGCGTCCTCTACCCCGTCTGCCTCTGCCACGAGCAGGAGAGCGAGATGAGCTGGGTGGCTGAGAACGCTGAGATGCTAATGACTGAACAGAAAGGGTGAGTCTGATAGAATCAAGTACGTTCAATGCTCTTGAAACAGATTGAAGTAGAGCAGTGAACTGAGTGGTAGCATGCTCACTCGATCCTCGAATTTCTTTCCTCAGCAATTCATATCCACCTTCTAGTGCTCCTCTGAGCCTACCAGCCTCTGCAGTGAGGTCTGTGACCTCAATGATTGACTCCTGTGGTTTGGGATGGGCCAAAGCAAGGACTTGCCCCTGCAAGTCAAGAACTCTGCCAGTAAGTCTCCAGACTGTATCCTCAAGCTACTGGATCCTGATGGACTGATCTGATATCATTTGAAATACAGTGGAGATGTGGGAAGTAATGGTCTGATCAGAAGAGGTGGCTCCAGATGCAAAAGAAGTACTACCCCACTGGCTAGACAGCAAAGAAGCCACACGCTGTGAAATATGCTCGATCTGATCGTCAGCCAGTCTGAACTCTGAATGAGGTGCTCTGCTCTCTGGCTGATACACTGGTGTGGGCATCCTAGTAAACTCTGAAGGGCCAGCCTCAGTATCAGGAATGAACTGGGTATCTGGTGAAGCTGCCCTGAAGTCATGTACAGGAGAAGATGGACCTTCTTCTTCTACTCTGCCTTCAGCTCTGTCCTCAGCTCTTATTTCAGCTCTATCCTCAGCTCTTTCTTCAGAGCCCTTGATCCAACCACCAACAGTCTTTGTAATTCTCATTCGGTGCAGGCTGTGTTGGTTGAAAGTGTCTACATGTGAGAGTTTGGTAGATGCCTCCTCCTCACAGCTAACTCCAAACCTCCTAAATACTCTAGTAAGGGCCATACCATAAGGCAAGTGTGCCTTGGATCTGTTCAAAGTTTCTCTCATGGCCTCTATCATAAGTGCAGGGAGGTTCAGGGGGGTCTGAGTGATGACATAAAACATGACACATACATCTCTGCTGGAAAGTAAGTCATGTCTACCACTCCTAGGAAAGAAGAGCTTTGAAACTATCTGATGCAGGATCCTCATCTCAATGGACAAAAACTTTGCTTCCAATTTGTTTAAATTTCCTGAAAAAGTTTCTCCTAAAATAATTCTGATCCCCTCTTCTTTAATTGGGAGTTCCATATATGAATATCCTTCACTTGGCAACTGTAATATTTCTCCCAATATCTTAGAATCCAGGCAGATATCAATTCCCTTTATAGTTGAAGTTACTGACCCATTTCCATAATGTAGGTTTTGGTAGAATTCTCTAACAAGGTCAACATAGGTGACTTCCTTAAGAGAGCAATAGAGTTCCATCCTTGGTTTTTAATTTTGGTAGCAAAAGTAAAGCCCTCATCTTCAAAGAACCGAAAATTTATATTTTTTCCGGTTTCTACTTTTCTATCAGAAAGAGGATTCACACTGGGGCTTATGGAGGATTGAGAGGGACCTTGAGTAGGTACTGAAACTGGAGTTGGAGCAGTTGAAGATTGAGCGGCTTGCCTTTTCTTTCTGACAAATTCTTCAGGCTCACGGATTGATTTCCTTCTTTGGGGAAGCTTCATCTTTGGAGCCATATCCACTATAATAGCAGGCAAGGAGACTTGAATTGAGTGGAGGAGGGATCACAAGAGAGTAAAGAAGGATTCTAGTGGAGAAAAGAAGCGGATTTTGGAAGATCGGTGAAGTGCTAGGGCACGTTCCAACCGCGCCAAGCAATGCGAGAAAGCACAAAAAATTCCTTTTCAAGGAGGCATTTTTGGTGGAGAGTAGGAGGGAGAATTGCTTCAAGTTGGATCCTTGAAAAAAAAAGTTTGGAGAAGACGGCTTTTGGAAGGAGGACGATGAGAAGATGAGTCGTCTCACGAACAGGGTTTCAGTATAAAAATAATGAACCGATGGAAGTTGGTGGGATTTGCAAGTTTGCCATTGAGTCGACTCATGGGGGTCGACTCATGAAGTTCAGAAATTCAGAAAAAATGCGAATAAATTCCAGAAAAATTAAAATTTTGGGTGAAGGAATTTTGCTCAAAGATAAGTTTTTAAATGATAAATTTGAGCATTTGGGATCAGGATAGATGTTGAAAATTGAGCTCTAATCAATTCTTTGAAAATTGAGAAATTTTAGGCAAATGGATCTAGAATTCCTAGATTTCTCCTAATTTCACAAAGTCTATCCTCACTAAGGGCCTTTGTAAAGATATCAGCTAATTAATTTTCAGTGCAAACATATTCAAGAATTATATTTTTGTTTTGAACATGTTCTCTTATAAAATGATGTCTTATTTCAATATGTTTAGATCTTGAGTGTTGAATTGGATTTTTAGATAGATTTATGGCACTTGTATTATCACATCTTATTGGTGTTTCATTAAGTTTAATTCCAAAGTCTTCGAGTTGTTGCTTAATCCATAAGATTTGAGCACAACAACTTCCGGCTGCAATGTATTCGGCCTCAGCCGTAGACAGTGCCACCGAATTTTGTTTCTTGCTAAACCATGAGATTAGGTTAACTCCAAGAAATTGGCAAGTTCCACTTGTATTTTTTTCTATCTAATTTACATCCGCAAAATCAGCATCTGAATATCCTAATAAATTAATTTGTGAGTCCATAGAGTACCATAACCCTAGAGTTTGAGTACCATTTAAGTATCTAAGGATTCTTTAACAGCATTTCAAATGAGATTCTTTAGGATTAGTTTGATATCTAGCACATAAGCAAACATTAAACATGATATCAGGTCTATTGCAGTTAAATATAATAATGAGCCAATCATACCTCTATAGTATTTTAAGTCTACGCTTTTACCTTCATCATCCTTGTCAAGCTTACATGAGGGATTCATTGGTGTACCAATTGGTTTGCAGTTCTCCATTCCAAATCTTTTGAGTAGTTCCTTGGTGTACTTGCTTTGGGTGATGGAGATTCCCTCTTTTGATTGTTTGATTTGGAGTCCGAGGAAGAAGGTGAGTTCTCCCATCATGCTCATCTCGAACTCCCCCTGCATAAGCTTAGCAAAGTCTTGACAAAGGGATTCATTAGTAGACCCAAAAATTATGTCATCAACATAAATTTGTATAACTAGCATATCATTTTGATTTCTTTTAATAAATAGGGTTGTATCTACATTGCCTCTTAAAAAACCATTATTTAGTAAAATTTACTTAGCCTTTCATACCATGCTCTAGGTGCTTGTTTTAGACCATATAAAGCTTTATTTAATCTAAGACATGATTAGGAAAAGCATGATTTTCAAATCCAGAGGGTTGTTCTACATATACTTCTTCAGAAATATATCCATTTAAAAATGTATTTTTAACGTCCATTTGAAATAATTTGAATTTCATAAAGCAAGCATATGCAAGTAGAAGTCTAATAGCTTCTAATCTAGCAACAGGTGCAAAGGTTTCATCAAAATCAATTCTTCTTCTTGATTATATCCCTTAGCAACCATCTTGCTTTATTTCTAATTACATTTCCATGCTCATCTAATTTATTTCTAAAGACCCATTTTGTGCCAATTATTGAATAATCTTTAGGTCTTGATACTAAGGTCCAAACATTATTTCTTTCAAATTGATTAAGTTCTCTTGCATAGCATTAATCCAATTATGATCATTTTCAGCTTCTTCAAAAGTTTTAGGTTCAAGATGAGATACAAAAGCACAATGATTAACTATATCTCTTAGTGAAGAACGGGTTTTTATCCCATGCATAGGGTCACCAATAATTAACTCCTTAGGGTGGTTGTGAACATACCTCCATTCCTTGGGTAGGTCATTTGTACCTTGAGGTTGTTCTTGAATTTCTTCACCTCTTTCATTTTGTTCGTCTTCTTGATCCTTGTCTTCTGGAGTTGCTGAGTCTTTCAGAGTGATCTCCTTCATACCTTCTATTAGTGGCTCTGCATCATCAACACCCTCATTCTTCCTTGAAAGAAGATCGTTAGATTCATCAAAAACAACATGTATGGACTCCTCAACTACTAAAGTTCTTTTGTTGAAAACTCTAAATGCTTTACTAGTAGAGGAGTAACCTAGAAAGATTGCTTCATCTGATTTTGTATCAAATTTACTAAGTTTTTCTTTGCCATTATTTAATACAAAATATCGGCAATCAAAAATATGAAAATATGTAATATTTGTTTTCTTTCTTTCCAAAGTTCATAGGGGATTTTCTTTAAAAATTATCTAATTAAAGCACGATTTAAAATGTAACATGCTGTGTTAATTACTTCCGCCCAAAAATATTTTGGAAGGTTGCTTTCACAAAGCATGGTACGGGCCATTTCTTCTAAGGTTCTGTTTTTCCTTTCAACTACCCCATTCTGTTGGGGTGTCCTAGGAGCAGAGAAGTTATGGCCAATTCCATTTTCATCACAAAAATTTTCAAAATCTTGATTTTCAAATTCAGTTCCATGATCACTTCTAATATTTTGAATTGAAAAACCTTTTCATTAGAGACTTTTCGATGAAATTTAGTGAAAATATGAAAAGTTTCATTTTTGTGAGCTAAAAAGAAAACCCAAGTAAAACGAGAATAATCATCTATAATTACAAAGCCATATCATTTTTCTCCTAGACTGGTGGTTCTAGTTGGTCCAAATAAGTCCATATGTAAGAGCTCTAATGGTCTAGAAGTTGAAACAATATTTTTGGATTTAAATGATACTCTAGTTTGTTTACCTAATTGACATGCATCACAGATTCTATCATTTTCAAAATTCAGTTTTGACAAACCGAGAACTAAATCTTTCTTAATTAATTTTGAAAGAGAATGCATGCTGATATGTGCAAGTCTACGATGCCACAGCCAACTAGTCTCATTGATTTTAGCATTTAAGGATACTAGGCATTGCATGTCTAATTTGGCTAAGTCATTCAAATCTATCATATAAACATTGCCATGCCTATGTCCTATAAATTTAATGCCATCGTTAATAGGACTAGTCACAATGCAAACAGATGATTCAAAAACTACTTTATACCCTTTATCACAGAATTGACTAATGCTAAGTAAGTTATGCTTTAAACCTTTAACTAGTAAAATATTCTCAATGTATTTGGAGGGAGTGATACCAATGTTACCTATCCCGATGATCTTTCCTTTGCCATTATCTCCAAAGGTGACCATCCCTCCATCCTTAGCATCAAGCGTGATGAATTGTGATTCATCACCAGTCATGTGTCTCGAGCATCCGCTGTCAAGATACCATTTTCTGTTTCCTTCTTGGGATGCTAGACACACCTGCAATCAAAGGTCAAGTCTCTGTCTTAGGTACCCAAGCTTTCTTGGGTCCTTTTGGGTTAGTCAGAATGGTTCCTTTTGGAACCCATATTTTCTTTATAGTTGTATTGGTAGATTTAAGGCATGTGTATGATTTATGTCATATTCTACCACATTTGAAACAAGTAATATTTGTAGACTTGTTACTTGGATAATTTACATAAATTTCCTTCAGAAACTTTTGTTTCTTCAGAGGTTTATAGCCAAGTCCAGCCTTATCATATATAGCTTTCTGATTTTCAAGGATCATATTTAGTTTGTTTGAACTTAAGGTGAACTTATCTACTATAGATTTAGCTTGTTAATTTCATCCTTTAAGTTTTGATTTTCTTGACTCAAGGTGAATTTTTTAATTGAAAGAATTTCAGCTTGTTTCACTAAGGACTGATTTTTCAATTTCAGTTCTTTGTTTTTCTTCCCTAGTTTCTTTAATTCATCAATTGAATCATAGAATGCTTCATGCAATTCTTCAAATGTGAATTCACTAGTGGATTCAGAAGTTACCTCATTTTCATGTGCCATCAGGCACAGATTGGCTTGTTCTGTTGAGGTTTCCTCGTCGGAGCTTGAGTCATCACTCGCACTCCAAGTCGCCATCATTGCCTTCTTTTTGAACTTTTTGGGACCTTTATTCAGTTGTGGACATTCGGATCTGAAATATCCTGGCTTCTTGCACTCGTAGCATGTAAGGGGTTGATCTTTCTCTTTTTCTTTGCTTTGTTTTCCTTTTGTGAATTTCTTTCTCATCTCCTGTTTCCTTTTTCTTAGAAACTTCTTAAATTTTCAGGTGATGAGTGCCATCTCTTCATCCTGTTCTTCATCTTCAGATTCATCCGTTTCATAATCAGGTGAAGTTGTGGATTTGAGGGCAATGGTTCTTTTCTTTTTGACTTCATCCTCCTGATGTTGCTTCATGCTAAGTTCATGAGTCATCAAGGATCCAAGAAGCTCTTCTAGAGGTAGAGTGTTCAAGTCCTTTGCTTCTTGGATGGCAGTCACTTTGGCTTCTCAAGTTCTTGGCAGTGACCTGAGAATCTTCCTTACAAGTTCACTGTTAGTATAAGATTTGCCAAGACTCTTCAAACCATTAATTATATCAGTAAAATGAGTAAACATGGCAGTTATGGACTCATCATGCTCTATTTTGAACAATTCATATTTATGTACAAGCATGTTTATTTTAGACTCTTTTACTTGATTTGTTCCCTCATGGGTTACTTCTAACCTATCCCATATTTCTTTAGCAGATGCACAAGTAGAAATGCGATTGAATTCACTAGCATCTAGTGCACAATAAAGAACATTCATGGCTTTGGCATTTAATTGTGCCAATTTCTTGTCAACCTCATCCCATTCTTTCTCGGGTTTGGTTGACTCCTCAGCATCTATAATCTTGGTGGGTGTGTGAGGACCATTCACTATGATACTCCACATATCATAGTCGAGTGCTTGTATGAAAATCTTCATCCGAGCTTTCCAATAGGTGTAATTAGACCCATTGAAAAGTGGAGGTCGGTTTGTTGATTGCCCCTCGGCTAGAGAAGTACCAACATGGGTTGCCATAGATCTTTGACTCTTTGATTGTTAGATCAAAGAAGGGCTAGAGCACCGGCTCTGATACCACTTGTTGCCCAGCTATGCAACCCAAGAGGGGGGGTGAATTGGGTTTCTAAAAATTTTAAGCCCAACTGATTACTTATGAATAACAAAATAAAGACTTTAATTCAATATTAATTATCTAAAGCAGGAATGCAAGAATATAATAAAGAAATAAAGTGAAGCGATAAAGCACACCACAAACACAAGGATTTATAGTGGTTCGGTGCCAACCTTGCACCTACATCCACTCTCCAAGCTCCTACTTGGAAATTTCAATCCACTATCTTTGTATTCAACCCGAATACAAAACGTCGGAAACTCCGACACTAGCTATCCCAAGCTAGATCACTTATTTCCCGGGTACAAGTAAACCCAAAATACTTCGATTTCAGGTTCGGATCAACCTTTCCTTGTTTTGGAAATCCTCCAAAAACAAGAACAAAAACTCACAAAGAGTTAGAAAATTTTGAGCATAGATTAATACAATAACAGCTCCTTTAAATGAGCGAATATAACAATAAAAACTTTACTCAAATGAAAAACCCCTTTTCGGATTTTCTCAATGTGGATGAACGCTTGAACGAATGCTTGAGAAGAGGTTGATTGTTGATTGAAGATCTCATGAAAGCTTTGGAAGATCTCTAGATCAAGGTTGAACAATAGGCTTGAAAGATCCTCTTGAATGCTCTTGCTTTTCTCTTTCACAATCTCTCTTGTATATTGTGGATCCTCTCTCTTTTTCTTTTTGGATATTTCATTGATCTCAGGCTTTTTCGTGCAGATTTCGGATCCTCTCTTTCGTTTTTCTCTTTTTGGATATTTCGTTGATCTCAGGCTTTTTCGTGCAGATTTCGGATCCTCTCTTTCATTTTTCTCATTTTTGATTTCACGTTTGATCTGCTATTTAATCTGTAATTTCTTTCGCCATTTAAAGCATTTTATTACATTAGAAGCAAGAGAAAACATTTTAGGCAGATAAAGAGCCGTTAGAGCAATTTTAGGAAGCATAAAAGGCAATTAAAACGGGCAAAAAAATAGCCGTTGCTGACATTTTCCGTCGCAGGGGTCGACTCATGAGTCGACTCATGCTACAGGAGTCGACTCATGAGTTGACTTCTGTTGCACAGATCAGACAGTCTTGATTTCTGGATTTTTCGGCTCAAATCAGCAGAGGTCGACTCATGAGTCGACTCATGCCTTGTGGGTCGACTCATGAGTCGACTCACAGGTCGTGCCAAGTCAAAAATCCAGCGTGCCATGGGAATTTTTTTTTTTTTTTTTTTACGTGCCAGTCAGCTCATAGTGCCATGAGTTGACTCATGAGTCGACTCATGCACTTCAAACCTTCATAACTTCAAAAATATAAGTCCAAATACAATGAAAATTTCACCAATAGTTTACAAATCTTTTATTCTATCAAGTGATACTATCAAATCAGAATTTTAGTGAAATTACGATTTTGCCCTTGAAGAGCATAAAGCCTTTTTCAATTTAAAATTAATTGTATCCCTTCAATCTGCTTTGTAATCATCAAAATCAATTTAAGAGCAACATAGTTGGATCTTCAGTTGTTGCAGCTCAGTCGTCTTTTCCCCGAGGGCGACAGAAATCCCTTCAACGGTTCCTTTTAGGGACTGGAGCTCATCAGAATCCCGAGCGGAAGTAAGCTGAGCCCTGTCAGCCAGCTGCCTCCGAAGACGGGCAACTTCGTCGGTTGCCACCCTGAGTCTCCCTTTATATTCATCCACCTGCCTGCGCTAACCGGCCTGATGCACGTCGTAGCTCATCTTGGCATCTTGAAGCTGCTGCTGAAGGGCGGAGACCCTCTTCGACCACTCCTGGTCACCGTCGGTCCGGGCCAAGAGTCGGGATGAACTTCCTTCCAGCTGGCCGATCTTCTCCTTCGCAGCGGACAGTTCCACCCTGAGGGTGCTGATCTTGGCAGCTTGAGCCCAAATTCGGTCGCTGGCGCTCTTCCTGCATTCCTCAAGCTCCTTCGTGAAGTCTGCCTTCCTCCGGCTATACTCCATGATCCCCTTCACGTGAAGATTCCGAAAGCGGGTGGCCTCTGCGCTGGCTTCAGAATGGCCCTCCCTCAATCTGCGAAGCTCGCCTTCCATCTTTTTTGACCTCTTTGTCAACTGAAGAACCTCCTTCTTCAATCGCTGGATCGTTGACTTCAGCGGGATCCCCAGGGGCAGGGGAAGTGCTTCGACAGAGCGCTACCATTGGGAGACAAAAGTATCAAGACACGTCTCATCACAGAAAGAAAAGTAGAAAGAAGAAAAGAAGGAGGAAGAAGCCGCCCACGATAAGAAATTCAACTTTATTGATTGAATGATTTTCAAAGACAAGAAGGTAGAGGAAAATTGCGGAAAAATAAAACTACAAGGTCGGAGGTCTCAGACCTCAGGGGCAGGAGTTGGAGAGCTCGGCATTCCGGGAGGGGGGCTGCTGCAGCGGTGATGGCAGGAGAGAGACTGGCCTCATCTTCGGACTCCTCACTCAGAAAGTTAAGGTCGAGCTCCGAAAATTTTTTGGCCACCCTCTCCTGGCAGAGCTCGAACCCTTTAATGAACGCCTTCTGGCCGAATTGGACATTCAGGTCCCTCATCTCTGCGGAGGCCTTGAACTCTTCTACCGCAAGAGCCCTGGCCTCCGAGACCAGGACTGGAGTCTGCTCAATCAAATTGGCGACCTCGGCCTCCGCCTTCCTCGCCGTCTCCTCCAAGGTCTGCTTTTCCTCCTCCCGGGCTTGTTTTTCTCTTTTCAGGGCCTCTTGGAGGGCGACTACTTCGGCCGTCTTTTTTTAGAGGCAAGCAACCTCGGCCCGGCAACGCTCCTCCACTTGGACGATGTCCCTCCTCGTACGGTTCATCGCCTCGATATTGGCAAGGAGCTGGTGCCCAATCTGCAAGGGCGGCTAGGGGATCAGAACAAGGGCCGAATAGCCGGGTAGATGAAGATTTGCTTACCTCAAGGAAGGACCCTAAAGAGTCTCAGACCCGCTGCTCAGGATCGGCGTGGTCGATCCTCTCGATGACTTCGGGCAGAATGCAGCCGTCGATCAACCGCCTGATCAAGTCTCTGTCATTGAAGAGATTCTCCGGCTCCTCTTCGGAGCCGAGGGACTCGTCAGCAGCAGTTCGGCGGCTACTCACCCTACGGGCCATCGACTTCCTTCTCTTCCTCCTCTCGGCTACGGGCGCCTCCATGGAGCGGACCCCCGAAACGGGGGCCCCAGTCGGCGGACTCCTCGAGGAGGCCCGGGGAGCCATTGGCTCGGCATCCGAGGGAATGTCAATCGTTGGAGCCGCCTCGACGGGTGCGGCCAAGCTCGACTCCTCCGCCCTGGCCCTCTTCGTCGATCCGGAGGTCGCGACACCCTTTCTTTTGTGGGCCCTGAGGCCCCTGGCAAGCATCCGCGCTGCTTCGACGTCCATTCCTTAAAATAAAAAAAAGGGGGGGCAAACCAATCAATCAAGAGTCAGAAATCGATAATGGGGTAAAAAAAAAAGGAGAAGAAAAGAAGAAAAAGAGGAGAAAAAGAGAGAGAAGGAAGAAGAGTGAAAGAAGAGAAAGAAAAAGAAGAAGGGCGGAAGAAAAGAAGATAAAGAAAAAGATGAAGTACTCACAGGATCCTGGGGGCTCAGGCCGACGTTGAATAAAAATTACTCCCTCAGAAGGTTGGGAAGGGAAGGAGCGAAATAGGCAAGGAGCTTCTGGGCAGCCTGGAGGTCGTCCTCCCCCAGACTGGGGGCCCGACGAACAGAATCTCTCAAAGAGCCCCAAGGGGGCAGGCCCAGCCTCAAGGTTGGGCAATGAACGAAGAGGTATTTCCCCTTCCAGTTGTGGATTGAAGAGGGGGCACCTTTCAGCAACCCCTTCTTGCCGAACTGGGGGGAGAAATACCACCGGTCCTTCACCAAAGGATGGCGCTTGAAGGTATAAAAATACCTAAACAGAGAGAGGGACGGCTGGACCTCGACTACGTGGCAAAGGGAGAGAAATCCTATCAAAAACCTAAAAGAATTTGGGGCAACTGAAGCCAAAGAGATATCTAAAAAGCGAAAGAGGGCAACAACAAAAGACGGAAGCGGAAGCCGAAGCCCGGCACGAAATGCCTCCTGATACAGGCAAAAGCGGCTAGAGGGGGAGTGCTGGCCCGGTCGGAGGGGCCGGGAAGCTCCAGGTCATACTCTGAGGGAACTCCGTACTGAACCCTTATTAGTAAAGTTCATCCGGAGTCAAGGAACAGGGAATGGCGATCGGTGCGAAAACCAGGCGAGGCCCCACCCCAGGTACGGATTCATCTACAGAACGGGGGACCTGGGGGGTGGAGGCAGAAGAACTCCCGGAGCCGCTGGAAGCAGAAGAGCCAAAAGATATTTCAAATGACTTCTAATGAAGACTCTAAAGGTCTCGAAGGAGACAGACGGGGCAAAGGACAAGAGGTCATAAAAGACTAACTCGGAGGAATACGACAGAAGAAAATGGCAAAGAAAAGGCTCCTAGATGGCGAAAAGAGAGGCGGAGGTTCCAGGACTAACCTAGATCGCTCTGAGAGATAAAGAGGGGCGAGGACAGGGACGACTCGAAGGGCACCTATGTCCCAAGGAGACGCCAAGAGAGACAGGGCACTCGAAGAAAGGGCGGACACCGCTAGAATTCTGAAGCGGAATAAGGGCCCCAAAGGCAGAAGGACAGGTTTATATAGACCCTGGGATCCGTGCCATAATGATCGCGAATCCCCCCGGGCCGGCCCGCGCTTGACACGTGTCCCACTCACCACGGCAGGCGGCTGAAAGAGGCTGGCGGTTGGCAGGGCCATTACTGCACCGTACCTGGGCCAGTGTACCAGCGGGAATTTCAAAGAGTCCTTTCGTGTCGCCCTGATTCGAAAAGACCCCAGCACGCGCATATTTAATGCCAAAATATCTGGAGGAAGTCGTGCACAGGATTCGAGGGGACAACTTCGGCTATGCCAATCTCTCTGTACTTCCTTCATTCGAAATTCAAACTCGAAAGTAGGGGGACTGGTGTTGGGTATAAAATACCCACGGCCGAAGTTCTTAGCGGGATTGACCCTTGCGGGCTCCGTCCACGACTCCAAGGAAGACTCCGCCCGGACTCCTACAGGAGCCGGGCTCCGTCCATGACTCCAAGAGAGACTTCGCCCGGACTCCTACAGGAACCGGGCTCCGTCGCCAACTTCAACTGCCGGTAAGCTCCGTCCGGACTCCTACGGGAGCCGGACTTCGCACCTAACTTTAATTGCAGGAGGATTCTGCTCGGACTCCTACGGGAGCCGGGCTCCATCCACGACTCCAAGAGAGACTTCGCCCGGACTCCTACGGGAATCGGGCTCCGTCGCCAACTTCAACTGCCGGTAAGCTTCGTCCGGACTCCTACGGGAGCCGGACTTCGCACCTGACTTTAATTGCAGGAGGATTCCGCCTGGACTCCTACGGGAGCCGGGCTCCGTCCACGACTCCAAGAGAGACTTTGCCCGGACTCCTACGGGAACCGGGCTCCGTCGCCAACTTCAACTGCCGGTAAGCTCCGTCCGGACTCCTACGGGAGCCGGACTTCGCACCTGACTTTAATTGCAGGAGGATTCGGCCCGGACTCCTACGGGAGCCGGGCTCCATCCACGACTCCAAGGAAGACTCCGCCCGGACTCCTACGGGAGCCGGGCTCCATCCACAACTCTAAGAGAGACTTCGCCCGGACTCCTACGGGAATCGGGCTCCGTCGCCAACTTCAACTACCGGTAAGCTCCGTCCGGACTCCTACGGGAGCCGGACTTCGCACCTGACTTTAATTGCAGGAGGATTCCGCTCGGACTCCTATGGGAGCCGGGCTCCATCCACGACTCCAAGAGAGACTTCGCCCGGACTCCTACGGGAACCGGGCTCCGTCGCCAACTTCAACTACTGGTAAGCTCCGTCCGGACTCCTACGGGAGCCGGACTTCGCACCTGACTTTAATTGCAGGAGGATTCCGTCCGGACTCCTACGGGAGCCGGGCTCCGTCCACGACTCCAAGAGAGACTTCGCCCAGACTCCTACGGGAACCGGGCTCCGTCGCCAACTTCAACTGCCGGTAAGCTCCGTCCGAACTCCTACGGGAGCCGGACTTCGCACCTGACTTTAATTGCAGGAGGATTCCGCTCGGACTCCTACAGGAGCCGGGCTCCATCCACGACTCCAAGGAAGACTCCGCCCGGACTCCTACGGGAGCCGGGCTCCATCCACAACTCCAAGAGAGACTTCGCCCGGACTCCTACGAGAACCAGGCTCCGTCGCCAACTTCAATTGCCGGTAAGCTCCGTCCGGACTCCTACGGGAGCTGGACTTCGCACCTGACTTTAATTGCAGGAGGATTCCACCCGGACTCCTACGGGAGCCGGGCTCCGTCCACGACTCTAAGAGAGACTTCGCCCGGACTCCTACGGGAATCGAGCTCCGTCGCCAACTTCAACTGCCGGTAAGCTCCGTCCGGACTCCTACAGGAGCCGGACTTCGCACCTGACTTTAATTGCAGGAGGATTCCGCCCGGACTCCTACGGGAGCCGGGCTCCATCCACAACTCCAAGACAGACTTCGTCCGGACTCCTACGGGAATCGGGCTCCGTCGCCAACTTCAACTGCCGGTAAGCTTCGTCCGGACTCCTACGGGAGCCGGACTTCGCACCTGACTTTAATTGCAGGAGGATTCCGCCCGGACTCCTATAGGAGCCGGGCTCCGTCCACGACTTCAAGAGAGACTTCGCCCGAACTCCTACGGAAACCGAGCTCCGTCGCCAACTTCAACGTCGGTAAGCTCCGTCCGGACTCCTACGGGAGCCGGACTTCGCACCTTACTTTAATTGTAGGAGGATTCCGCCCGGACTCCTACGGGAGCCGGGCTCCGTCCACGACTCCAAGAGAGACTTCGCCCGGACTCTTACGGGAACTGGGCTCCGTCGCCAACTTCAACTGCCGGTAAGCTCCGTCCGGACTCCTACGGGAGCCGGACTTCGCACCTGACTTTAATTGCAGGAGGATTCCGCTCGGACTCCTACGGGAGCCGGGCTCCGTCCACGACTCCAAGGAAGACTCCGTCCGGACTCCTACGGGAGCCGGGCTCCGTCCACAACTCCAAGAGAGACTTCGCCCGGACTCCTACGGAAATCGGGCTCCGTCGCCAACTTCAACTGCCGGTAAGCTCCGTCCGGACTCCTACGGGAGCCAAACTTCGCACCTGACTTTAATTGCAGGAGGATTCCGCCCGGACTCCTACGGGAGCCGGGCTCCGCCCACGACTTCAGCCGCAAGGAGGACTCCGCCCGGACTCCTACGGGAGCTGAGCTCCGTCGCCGACTTCAACTACCGGTAAGCTCCGTCCGGACTCCTACGAGAGCCGAACTTCATACCTGACTTTAACTGCAGGAGGACTCCGCCCGGACTCCTACGGGAGCCGGGCTCCGCCCACGACTTCAACCGCAAGGAGGACTCCGCCCGGACTCCTACGGGAGCCGAGCTCCGTCGCCAACTTCAACTGCCGGTAAGCTCCGTCCGGACTCCTACGGGAGCCAGACTTCGTACTTGACTTTAACTGCAGGAGGACTTCGCTCGGACTCGTACGGGAGCCGGGCTCCGCCCATGACTTCAATCGCAAGGAGGACTCCGCCCGGACTCCTACGGGAGCCGGGCTCCATCGCCAACTTCAACTGCCGGTAAGCTCCGTCCGGACTCCTACGGGAGCCGGACTTCGCACCTGACTTTAACTGCAGGAGGACTCCGTCCGGACTCCTACAGGAGCCGGGCTCCGCCACCAACTCCGACCGCTGCCGAACTTCAGCCGACGGATCTGCACTCCCTGGCGCGACACAGCAACCACCACGATCCTGCTCCACTTCCTGCGCTGGATTCCGCGCAGCCCCATCATTCCCTGACAGACCGCTATGACGGCCACGACTCTGCTCCACCTCCTGCGACGGATCCCGTGCGGCCCCACTATTCCCTGGCAGACCGGTATGATACCCACGATCCTGCTCCACCTTCTGTAATGGATACTGCGCGATTCTTCCACCCTCTGGCAAGTCGCGACAACGGACGCCGCTCCACTCCCTGCGGCAGACTCCACGTGGCGCGCTACAGTGTGGGTCACGGGTCCACTCCACTACTCCTCGCAACAAATTCCTCCTGATTGTCGGCGGCCCACTACCAGATGGTTATGAACGTCGCTATCAGTCTGTTGAGCCCTCCGCCTATAAAAAGAGGGAAACCCCAGATACGTTATTCTATAAGCTCTCGTTTTTACCTACAAACTCTGCTAAAATTTTCGTTCGAGCACTTCATTCTTGTTGAGGCAGAGAACTGACTTGAGCGTCGGAGGGTCTTGCCGGAGCAACCCCACCTCCAGTTTAGACTTCTTTTGCAGGTCCCGGCGGCCACCGCAACTCTCTCGATTCTAGCTTCTTCGGTGCAAGCGGATTTTTGCACCAACACTATTCATATATTATTTTTGAATTATTATTATGCTGGTGTGAGTGTGTGGAGATTTTTACTAGGTTGTAAAGCTCATCCCCTTTTCAATTCTCTTTTCTTTCAAAATTTTAGGATGCGTAGTTGGTTGGGTTGGACGTGAAGTTCGAGAGTTGGATTTGCTAGTTTATTAGTTAGTTGAATTTTTGATACTATAGATCATTTGAAATAGTTGTACTTAAATTATTGGTTATTTATCCTTATGAAACTATTTAATTAAGATGTTTGATTTTTATTTATTAATTATGAGAATATTGAATTTTAATTCGATTTAAGATCTTGCATGATCTGCATTACTCTAGGATTTCATATAGCTGTGTTACGTGATCGAGCCAAGTGTCGGGTTTGAAGTGTGGCAATATATTTGATGCACACTCAAAGAAATCCTAAACAATTAAATAGTATTTTATCTGTCATATCGTATCTCTTTCATCCATTATGATATTTTAGTCAACCAAAAGCCTTCTACTTTATATTTAGTTTATTCAATGGGCTAGATGATTGATACTTTGAAAAATTAATTAATTTCAACCAAGAACTATTTTCATATTGGATCGACTATCTAATATTAACCCTCAATTATCCAATTAGGACATAAACAAGATCATAATCTATTATGCATGACCGGCTCTGAGCATTATTTTTAGTCAATTTAAATTTTGGCCATTTTTTTCCTTTTTTGAGAGTTTGATTGGTCTTTGTTGGTTCATTGCTCGTTCTTGAATTCGACTATTTTGACTATCACCATTAATTTTTGACTTTGTAAACTAATAAAATCCATGCCTTGTAGTTTTTCAAAGCCACTTTGATTTCTACTGCATAAACATTTTTTCTCCAAAT
The DNA here is from genome assembly GCF_000442705.2 of Elaeis guineensis. Classification (NCBI taxonomy): domain Eukaryota; kingdom Viridiplantae; phylum Streptophyta; class Magnoliopsida; order Arecales; family Arecaceae; genus Elaeis; species Elaeis guineensis. Next base: position 29,178,234 of record NC_025995.2, on the reverse strand, counting down.
TGATTATGACTTGCAAGCATGTTTGCTTTGAAATATTTGGTGCTTTCAAACAAATTTGACCTATATCCCTCGTCATCGTTAGTTTGCCACGACTAAAGGCTCCATGTCACTAGTGATTAGCAATTTATCAATGCTATCTGTCATCAATGATTGATTGATTAGTCATTTGAATGATTGGTGATTAAAAATCTGACAAGTTCTTTGATTTATAACATTTTTTAGGAACTAAAATTTGCCATATGATTAGCTATTGACCTTAAATTGATTCTCAAGACCTATATGATTTGATCCATTATCTATTGTTACAATCTCATATATTCCTCACCATGATTAAGCATACTTGACAATGATGATCATATGAATTACGATCAATATAGAAATCCATTGAAAGATCAAAAATTACAACTAAAATGATTTAAAAATTTTTAAACTAATCAAGGATAATTGAATACCCTAAGGGCAGCCACCAGTCACTTTTGTTCCTCGATACATTGTCAGCATCTCTTTGTTGATGGGTATGGCTTCATCTCAGAATAACTTGGGAGAATCATTTGTGGCCAGAAGAGATGATTTTTGATCTTGGAAGGGAGTTTTGCAAGCAATCACCCATCTTGGCAGATGCAGAGGGTCATGAAAGAGGAAATCTTTATTCTACAAAATCATTTTATGAGATTTTGTTCTACTAGAGGATGAGATGGAGGTGGCTTGGTGGTGTTGGGAGTGAGTTTCTTTGATTGCGAAAAGCTTGGGAAGGTGACTAACCTATCGATTGCATTGCTAAGGAGTTTAAACAAAAAGCCGAACCATAGGGTGAGGCTGAGGCATTTCCGATGGCTAAAAGACATTATTTATTTCATTATAAAACCAAAGAGGAGTTGTGAATCTATTCTTCTCGAAGGCCCTTGGATCATCTCTGCTCAGGTGCTGACTATGCAGCCATGGGAGCCTAAATTTCTGCAAAACAAAAATGTAATTAATTCGTCAATGTTGTGGATTCGGTTGCCATGGTTGCCTGTTAAATTCTGGAACAGATCTAAAATTATGAGAATAGTTTCCTCTATCGGCGAACCAATATATGTTTCTTGATGATTTCACTGATTAGCTTCATTAACTGGGGGTTGCATGGGCTTGTATTCCAGTGGATATAACTCAGCCTTTGGTACCGGGAAACAAAAATAAACGATTTAAAATCATATTTTCGACAGCTGTTTACTTATGAAAATATCTCCATTGTTTGCTATCGATGTGGTAGAATTGGTCACATGTATTCTACATATCAGTATGGAATTGTTACATCTTCCTCACTGAAGAAGAATCGAGTGCAACCGAAAAACTTTGTGGCCTCTAAGGATGGTGGTGTGAAAAGGAACTTTACTATTGATGATGTTGGGGAGTGAGTTTATGGTTCCTGGTTAACTACATCATAATAGGAATCCTAGAGTCCAAGAAGATGATGAGAAGAAGACGAACAAGTCACAACATAACCTAGGCTCGCTCCAGACTCATTCCCTTTTATTTGGGCGAATCAGAGTCAGTCGAGTCAACTCACTGCTTTAGCTGATATGGTGGGTTGAGAACAACTGGAAAAAGTTGCAAGATGACACTCACCGAACCGAGATGGGAATTCATCGAGCGATCTCCAGGCTGGGATTAATCCTTTTAGCGCATTAGATGGGGTATAGTAGGCTGAACATGTTGGCCCAATTCAAATTTGGCCCTTATCCAAATGCCACAACATTAAGCCTAGTGACCTCGGTCTCCTAATTTTTTATTTGTCAATAAGTTTGATCATGATAATCCATTGGATCTAGCTAATACAATAGTTTCTGTGAAGTAAAATCATTCTCCTCCTCCTTTTGGTAGTGAGCCCAACCATAAACCATGATTCAGTTCCATTTCTGTTGGCCTACATAAATATAAAGGGCATAGTGGTAGTGGGTTTGGTCCATTTAAGTTTAACTAAATATATGCATCTAATTGCAAGATAAAAGTATGCTTATGAGAAACTAAGATAAAAATAAATGCAGCAACTAAATAAAACTAGCCATTAGCATCATTTTTTGTCTATTGGAGATGTTCAAAAAAATTAATCGTGGGGCTGCTAGATGTAGAGAGGTCGACTCGTGATCTTCAAGAGTCGAGTCATAAAGCATTGCATCTCAGAATAGCTCTTTATCTTTTGATCTTGGTCATTCAGAGGTCAACTCGGCTGCTATTGGGGTCGACTCATCTAAAATTAGAGTTAACTCATGAAATGCTAGGGTTAACTCAAGAATTGATCATTTTTCACTGCTCTCTATCTTCACCTTGAGACTAATCAGGGGTCACTCATATCTTATTAGGGTTGATTTGAACTCAGATAGTTTTTTACCATTCTCTATCTTCTCTCTGAGATCATTCTAAGGTTGACTCTTATCTTATTGAAGTCAACTCAAGCCTCTTATTTTATTGCAGTCGACTCAAGCTTTGCATAAGTTGACTCAAGCTTTGCATGAGTCAACTCAATATGTACTGGGGTTAACTCATAGAAAACCTTAATTTTTTATGGCTCTCTATTTGGCATCTTGAGACTATTTTGGGATCGACTTGAGTTTTGTTGGGGTCAACTTGTGGATTGTATTCATTAATTTTTTTGCGACACGTCAGAGTTGACTCTTGATGACTTGAGGTCGGCTTTTCTTTTCTATCTCTTGTCAAAAGCTTTATAAAAATTCTTCCTTGAATATTCTAGAGAGGGCTTTTTTTTGATTTTATATGCAACGTTTGAGTATCAAAAGAATTTCTATAGCCATACTCTCAAACATACATTAATACTAACTGTACTCAAATATTTTAGCATTATCAAAATGAATCTTGAAGTCAACACCTTATTTAGAACTTTTTATTTTTTCTGTAGTTGCTGTACAAAAGAAAGGTTCCATAAGGACATGACTACTCTTGAGAAAGGTCATGGCCCAGATATTTATCTTAAAGCTAAGAGTATTTTAGATCAAGGAGGGACTTTATCTTCTATTTCTAGAAGAAACAAATGTACAAGTTGCTAGGAATAGTTCAAGTGCAAGTGATAGTCCGGGTGCTATGGAGGAACCGGTAATTGATGAGCATGATCATGTAGTGACATTGCTTAAAGATGTTTTGGAGATGACCTCAGGGTTTAGGGTTGAGGAAACCCAATATCAAAATGATTCTCATATTCTATGAAGATTCTCTTATGGAAAAATGAGGGGCTGGTAAGCCCTCTTTTATTCCTATGGTTAGAAGATTGATTCAGCTTCATAATCCTTATATTTATGTGTTTTTTGAATCAATATTATCCAGACAAAGTTTAGTCAAAGTCCATCAATGTGTTCCCATGTAGTGGGGTTTCTACTCAGTTGAATCCCAAGGCTTGAAGGTGGGTGTTATTGCTATATGGCAACAAAGTAGCATTAAAGTTGGTGTGTTCAATAATAGTTTGTAGCAGGTGATTTTTGTTGTCACTAATCGTGGTAAATCCTCTTGGGTATTGATGGTAGTCTATGTAGATCTAGAGTATTGCCAAAGGCATGTATTATGGTTAGAAGCTTCTATGTTGATTGATCAAGGTTTACCAACTCTGATTGTTGGTGATTTTAATTGCATTGATGGGCCAATAAAAAAAGAGATGGTAAACCATTCACTAAGAAAATTAGAGTCTGAGAATTCAGAAACTTTTTATCTTCAAATGGTTTATTAGATCTTGGATTTTTAGGAGCTCATTTTATTTGGTGTAGCAATCAGGAGGTTCGGCGAGAGTTTGGGAGTACATTTATCAAGCTTTTGCTATTGAAAGTAGATCCAGAATTTTCCTGATCATTAGGTGCACCACCTTCCTTGTTTTGCATCTAATCATTGTCCTATTGTTATTGATAATGCTTTGGAAGTAAACAATAAATCTTCTTTCGATTCAAGAAATTTTGATTATCCTATCCCCAATGTTGGGATATTATTCATATTACCTAGAATATTCCTATTAGGGGAGATGCTATGTGTAGAGTGACCAGCAGAAAATTAGAACTTACAAAGAGAAGATAAAAATAGTGGAATAGAGTATGTGTGGGTAATATTTTTAGAAAATCAGAGGAAATTGAAAAGGTTATAGCTAATCTTCAAAAGAAAGAGTGAGGATGGAGGATTGTTTGCACATGAGACGAGTTCTTTATGCCAATCTTACATAACATAATTCTATTCTTTGACAACAAGAGATTTTCTGGTGACAAATATCCATAATCACTTGGCTTAGAGAAGAAGATCGAAATAAAAAATTTTCCATCATGCTACTATTATCCAACGATATAGGAATATGATTCATTTTATAAAGGATAGTAATGACAATGAATTGAAAGATGAAACTGGTCTCAAATATGAACTGTTGCAATTTATTAAATCAAGATGGATAACGGAAGATGATGATGATGAGGTTCTTGATGTTGTTACTATTTGTCCTCCATCTTTTACATTATCAAAAGAAAAAAATGATGTTATTATAAAATATAACTAAAAGAGCAAATTAGAATAAGAGATAAAGGAGATGAGAGAAATAGAGAAATTCTTATTGTTGAAAAATGTGTCCTAAAGTCAATCATTTAGGTTGTAGATGATTATGCTCCATACAAGTATATGAATTATAAAATGATAAATGTTATCTGACAGATTCATTATAAGGAATACATCTTCCAAAATAGGACTCATATGTTATGATGAAGTCCTTAGAACTACTACCAAAACGATAAAGGAAGATTTATCATGTAGTTCTTAAATTTTACTCGCGACCAAATGATACAATTGTTACGAGGACGATATTTGTATCGAGTGTAGGTCATTGTATGCCATATTGATTGGTTATCCTCATAATCAAGGCATGTGGTGATATGGGTATGGCATATGGATGATTTGTAGGAGTACATTTCACTGAGCGTGATCACTTTCGGAGTATTCTGCTGTCAAGAGTTGCTCTGATGGGATATAGGTATATATGTCCCTCGGACTTGAGGCTACCTCGGTGACTTGCAAGTAACTCACTGTGCTTTGGTGCCGGACTATCCAAATTTCTAATTCGGTGATGGAAGATTTCTGAGTACAGTCAAGTACTTGTGAAGTCTGAGTGCGAGTCAAGATGGGATTGACCACTTCAAGTAAAATTGGAGATGATGCATCACTATGTTTTAATTAAGCAAAACTTTAGCCAAAGTAGTCATAGTGAAGAGTCACAAAATTTTTAAGGTTGAGACACAATGTGGACCACTCTTCCTGGATTGACAATTTAACCCAAAGTCATCCTTGAGCATCAAGTGTCAAAGGAATGAATTATATGGTAACTATATCCACAAGGATTCTAGAGTGTTGCTGGGTATATATTCGACCTATCCAGACATCGGATCCCATTGCTAGATGGTTACATCGATTAGTATAGAAATTATTCTTGTGCTATTAGCTTAGGTTCGAACCTGTGGGGTCACACATATAGAAGTACCTATCTGATCAAATGGCTGATCGATGATTATGAATTATTGAAGGATTTAATTATCAATTTGATTGATGATTAATTTTATGCAAAGGTTGCAATAAATAATTTACTAATGATTGAAAATTAGAGGAACAATTAATTAACAATATGATTGTTAATTGACTCAATTTGATTAAGCCATGGGGATTAGATTAGATCTAATTGAATTGGATTCAATTAGATTGATTTTGGATTGGATGTTTCCCTATTGAATAATAGGGTTTGTTCCAATTGATCTCAGAGATGCATGAATATGATTCAATTATTTTTATATAGGCTTTAGATTGATTGGATGCAGCCCTATTGTATAATAAAGCTTGTTCCAATTGATCTCAGGGATCCAAAATCAAGTTAATGAGATTAGTTTTATATAGACTTTGATTGGATCAAATCCTATTAGATAATAGGCTTGATTAGATCAAATCCTATTGGATAATAGGCTTGATTAGATCAAGTCCTATTATCAAATAGCTTCCCTGATATCCATCAAGAATCAATCCCTAGATCAATAGAGTTTTAATCTAACTAATTTCAAAATCGATTGGAGCCTAATAATTGGGTTAGGATCCAATTAGTTAGTTTGTTATAACTAATTCCTAAGTTAGATAGAATTGAGTCTAAGAATTAGTTAGAATTTGATCAAGATCTTGAATCCTATTTAGAAAAGGACTTAACCAACTTGACAACCCATGTGATATAAAATCCTCCACACCTCCACACATCTCTTCACATGAAAATTCCCCACACCCCATATGAGCCGCGCCCCCTTTCTTTCTTCCACGAAAAATAGGTGTCCCCTCCCCTCTTTTGTTGTCGCCAAAAACAAGAAGGGGCGTCCAACCCCAATTCTACATGACGCCATCCCTCTTTTCTCCTCCCTTCTTGAAGAGATTTTGGGAGACTTTCTTACTAGTTTCTGGGGCATCAAAGAGATGCTTCTCTGCTGGTTTTACAGTAGAAAATTAGAGAAGAAAAGTTCTTCTCAATGAGAGAAAGAGAAGGAAGAAGAATGATCTTTTTTCTTGTACGCAACCAACCTTGAAGAAGAAGGAGTTCTTCTTCTAGATTTTTTTTAAAATTTTTTTCTAAGATAAAAATCAGATTAGATCTAATTTTTAATATAAAAATTTAGAGAAGAAATACTAAAAAAATCTGGTTGGATGTTTGGGGCTTCTTGGATTTCTAGATCAAGGAAGAAGATGGATCTTCTTTTTTGTGCGCAGCCTTGAAAAAGAAGGAGTTCTTCTTCTAAATTTTTTTTCTATTTTTTTTAAGATAAAAATTAGATTAGATCTAATTTTTTACATAAAAATTTAAATAAAAAATATCAAAAAAATCTGGTTAGATGTTTGGGGCATCCTAGAGTTCTAGATCAAGAAAAAAAAGAGAGTAGATGAGAGAAGAATGGTTCTTCTCTTGGATCCCTCTTTTGGATTTTTCTAAATCTCAAGATTTCATATAATTTTTAGCATGAAAAATCAAATTAGATATGATTTTTATCATGAAAAATTAGAGAAAAAAAGTTCTTCTTAAGGATGTGAAAGGGAGAGAGAAAAGTTCTCTCTAATGCATGAAAAATTGAGAAAAAATGGTTCTTCTCTTGATCTCTATTGTAGAGATCAGATGCGAAGAAAAGGAGAGGGTCTCCTTATTTTTTATCTTCATCATATTTCTCTTAGATCAGCCAAAGGATGATATCTTCATGAGCTAGCACTCTCGAGGAGATCGATCAGCACAAGAACTTCGTGTGGATACCCATAGAGGCCGGACGCATGTGTGGCTGTCAAGCATGATGAAGAACCATCTACCATAAATTTTGGATGCAGTGATCTACTACCCATGCTCAGATATGAGGTTTTGATCTCAATTAATATTTAGATGTGATCTAAATATAAGTTAGATATGTTATATACTTGCTGAATTTTAGATTTCAGATGTGCATATATGCATATTAGTTTATATCATAGATCCTATATGACTTTTTAGATTTGATCTATGCATGCATTGTAGATTAAATTATTTAATCTATGTATATTTCACTATAAAATTTTGAAAATGCATGCATATCACCCACCATACTTTCCTTCAAATGGTATCATAGCAAATGTTCATTATGACATAAACATATATGCATGTAGAGATGAAATCTAGATTTAGCAATGTATGAGATGTATTGTGATCTATTTTTAAATATAATCTAATGTAAAATCAGATCTAATATAATTTAGGTTTGATCTAAATTTTTGCATATATGATATATGAATTAGATTAGATGTTCTGTGTAGCAAAGTACTCGGATTGGGAAATCACAAGGTCATCCGGTCATAGAAGCAAATAGGGTTACACGACCCTCTCTTCCATTCAATGGGGTGCTTTTCATGGCGTGTAGGGGTGCCACTGTGAGATCCCATGAAGAAAAAAGTGAAAGAAGAAAACTTACTTTCTTACAAAATTCTAGATCTTGAAACCCTAGGTGTTGTTGTATGTGATACAAATTGTGAAGAAACTAGTTACATCTAATTTTAATTAATCAAAATTATTTTGATTGAAAATCATGAAAATTTAGATTTGATCTAAAAGATGTTAGATTTAATGTAAAAGGTTTACATAAAAAATTATTTCATAACTTTAACCCATGTTAATGCTATACTTAATTGAGAATTAAGAAATATATTTTAGATCTAGAATTGTAATTAAAGATCTAATGATATTGCATAAAATATGGAGCATGGAATAGCTTAAATTAGGTCCCTTTAATTGGGTTAGACCTAAGGTTAGAATCAAAGACCTAGTGGACTAAAAAGAATAGTTGATCAAATCTAACTAATAGTTGATTTAGATTAGATCAAGGATACTCTAGATCAAACATAATAGTTGTAATTGATCGAGTCCATATCTTTGATCAAACCAAATGGACTTTGATTGAGGCTCAAAGGTTGAGCTCGAGTCATTAGGCTGATTAGATCGTTAGGTGACTCGAGTTGACTCATATTGTTAAAGTTAATCAGTATGACTGATTTAGGTACCCTGGATCGACTTGTCTCTAATATTTTTCATGACTTGATAAAATCAGTGGAAGAATCTACGATATACCGGTTGGACCCACTAGTCACTAGTCCTTTTCATGACTTGATGAAATCAGTGAGAGAATTTATGACTTGTAGGTTGATTAATATTTTATAAAATAAATTTAATTAAATTTTTTAAATTATTAGGTCTATAAAATGAGCTAGTTATGGGGATAGCTAGATCATAGCCTTTCATTAAGGTGAATGGTAATAGGTCCATCACTTTAGATTGACATTGCAGGCATCATCTATCTGGTGTTTCCTCTGAATGATGAAATTATCATTCATTATATGATAACTCTGTTGAACTATCTGATAGTGATCAGGTTGATCAAGCCATCCTCAGGCCTGATCATTCTTTGGCTAGAATCACTGAGTAGGTTCATGTTAATGGTTGGACCTAACCGAAACTTTCAGTGGAGGCCCATCGCCTACTGAAATAAAACTTGAGATGAAATTAAATACTAAAAGTTGTTTGGAGAAATAATTAGTTGAGAATCTACCCATGGATGCATATGGGTTGACCGAGCCATCCTCGGACTTATATGCAGTTTGTGTGGATTTTAGTACCTGTTAAGAAATTAAGATAAATCTTTGAATTGAAGATAGAGACTACCAATTCGTATAAAATAGTGAAAGAATCTTTAGACTAAAGTCCAAGTCTTTAGGTTTAAAGTAATTCATATATTTATAGGTCAGTTATTCTTTTTTCAGAAATGGCTAAAAAATTATCGCTCTCTTCACTGTTAGACAATAAAAATATTATCAGACCTAACTTCGATAGCTAATATCAGAAGTTGAGTATAATTTTTGGATAAATTAATCAAGAAGTCTCAGGGCTAACCCAAATAGGCTCAAAAGAGAAATTAATAAATGGTTGCCGGTCAAGATAGTTATATGATAACTCCTTGAAGTTTTTCTATTGGTAATCCTACTATCAGGATATATGATATCGATAGTGCAAGACATGTTTGCAAATAGTTGCAAAAAATTTCAGGATAGTAGAATGTTTGAAAACGGCAAGATACTCCTAAATGTAAGACATGGAAGTCAGTTCCAGTCTTAACATCAGGAATTGTTGAGTCTGTTTTTAGTTCTGAAGATGTCATTTTAAGTGATTGACACTATTGTCCAATCTTATTGACGGTGTCAATAAGAATGATTATTGTGATATCATTGTGAATGATACTGTAATAATAAGTGGATAATTGAAAATGACATAAACTCCTTACCATAGCCTGTTAGTATAAAGTACACATCTAACTAGCACCCTAGATTAGATAATGTCATTGAAGCCTACTTTTGGTATAGTTGACTCATTCATCTTTTATTGGAAAGGATGAATGAGCCAGTGATATTCTAAATTTGATACATATTGATGCATTGCACTCATGAACATAAGTGCCAGAAGAGAGCTTTACTATTTCATTAAAATCTCTGATGACCTATCTTGGCATGGGTGCTTTTTGCTTATGAAGCACAAATTTGAGTCAATTGAACTATTCAAATGATTCCGTAATGAGGTAGAAAAATAAACTGCAAAGAGTATTAGAATGAATCAGTTTGATCGATGAAGTAGATACCTTTACAGTAAGTTTTTGACATATCTTGAAGAGAATTAGATTCTCTCTCAATGGATCTCTCCTGGAACACCACACTTTGAAAGGAGGAATTGAACTTTGTTAGACATGGTTCGGTCCACTGTAGGTTTGCTAGTCAGTTGGAGGTTATGCTTTAGAGACTACTTGTATATGCTCAAGAATATTCCGAGCAAATCAATCACCAAAACTCCATATGAGATATGGACTTGGGTAATTTGATACTCTCTTACTTGAGGGTTTGGGATGTCAAACTTATGTGAAATATTCACAAACCGACTAGCTTGGATCATGATCTGATAAATATTATATTAGGGATATTTCTTCTACCTTCCTGATGGACATGAGATATTTATGAATCTTAAGGCATTCTTTTTGAAAAAAATTTTTTTTGATGAAGGAATTGATGCCATTAAGAGCAAGCTTGATGAAGCTTGATAGGTAAAGGAACCGACTCTGACATAAACCAATAGAATCAGAGTTGATTAGATCAATTTTAGAGCCCGATGTAAAGGCATCATTGAGTAGATATGGTAGAGTACTGTATCACCCAAACAGATACTTTGGTTTCTAGATTCGGGATAGAGATTTGATCTCTCATACGGATGCTATACAGGGATCTAACTTTGAGAAGTGGCTTGGAGTCATTAAATTTGAAATGAAGTCTATGAAGATCGACGATGTATGGACATTCGTTGATTCACCAAAAGGGGTAAGACCCATAAGGTGTAAGTGGATTCTAGATGGATAAGAGGTGTAGACAGAAAGGTGAAGACCTATTAATTCTATCTAGTTGCCAAAGAATTTCATCAAAGTTAGTGTTGACTATGACGAGATCATTTTTTTTGTGGCAATCCTCAAGTCCATTTGGATTGATTCAAGCTTCTCAAAATTAGAATATACATTTTGAACATATGATTTTATTGAGAACAAAATAAAATCTTGTATGTACAAATAGATTGATAGTTCTGTAAAAGTATTCTTTGTGGTGTTTAGAGAAAATTTTCTTAATCGAGAATGACATCCTTATATTACAAGAAATAAAAGCTTGATTGTCATCTCCATTCTCTATAAAGGTTTGGAAAGTTACTAGAACCATCCTTAAGTATTTACGAAATACTAAGGACCAATGGCTCATTTATGGAGAGTCTGACCTGAAACCTATGGAATATTGATTCCAGTTTCTAGTCAGATTGAAATGATAAAGTTGTGTCAGGTTATATTTTTATCCTAAAAGGATGAGCGACATGTTGGAAAGGTTCCATGCAGTATTCAGTAGCCAGTTTTATTTGTGATACAAAGTTCTTTGCGGCATTTGATACTAGTAAAGAAGTTGTTTGGTTATGAAAGTTCATCAGTGAGCTAGGAAAGGCACCCTCCATTGATGGTCCTGTCCTTCTGTATTGATGGCATTACTGGAGCCATAGCTCAAGCTGAAGAACTGATGTTCCATTTGAGAACCAAATACTTTCTGCATTACAATCACCTTGTTCGATAAGATCGAAATGAAGTCGACCTTAGAAAGATCGACTGAAAGAAGAACTTGACTGACCCATTAACTAGAGCAATCGGATCTAATGAGTTTGATGATCTAAAACAGAAGATGGATATTTGATACCGATCTAATTGACTTTAGTCCAAGCAGGAGTTGTTGAAAAATATGTCCTAAAGTCAATCATCTAGGTTGTAGATGATTGTGCTCCATACAAGTATATGAATTATAAATGATAAGTACTATCTAGCAGATTCATCATAAGGAATACATCTTTCAAAATAGAACTGATATGTTATGATGAAGTCTTTAGAACTGCTACCAAAATGATAAAGGAGGATTTATCGTGTAGTTCTTAAATCTTACTCGCAACTAAATGATACAATTGTTACAAGGATGATAATTGTATCGAGTGTAGGTCGTTGTATGCCATATTGGTTGGTTGTCCTCATTATCAAGGTATGTGACGACATGGGTATGGCATATGGATTTGGTAGGAGTACATTTCATTGAGCGTGATCACTTTCGGAGCATTTTGCTATCAAGGATTGCTCTAATGAGATATAGGTATATGTATTTCTCGGATCTAAGGCTACATCGGTGACTTGCAAGTAACTCATTATGCTTTGGTGCCGGACTATCCGAATTTTTAATTCGGTGATGAAAGATTTTTGGATACAGTCAAGTATTTGTGAAGTCTGAGTGCGATTCAAGATGGGATTGATCACTCCAAGTAAAATTAGAGATGATGCATCACTGTATTTCAATTCAGCAAAATTTTGGCTAAAGTAGTCCTAGTGAGGAGTCACAAAATTTTTAAGATTGAGACACAATGTGGATCACTTTTCCTGAGTTGACAGTTTAACCTAAAGTCATCCTTGAGCATCGAGAGTGAAAGGGATGAATTATACGGTAACTATATCCACATGGATTCTAGAGTGTTGCTGGGCATATATTCGATCTATCCGGATGTCAGATCCCATTGCTAGATGGTTATATTTGTTAGATGTGTGCCCTAGATGCCAGCTTGGCTGACACATTCCTGTACAAATCTAAGGACAAATTTATAATTTTGACTATAAATCCATAAATAGATTATTCTTCTATCACATTGTGTACATTGTGTCTGTGATACATCCTTTGAGTTAGTAGGAATATCAATTTATATTTTCAAGAGTTGAAAATTTAAGACATGAATTTACATAACTAACTCATAAACAGCTCTTGACCATAGGATCATCACGAGGATGGTGATCGATCTGAAAGGTTGGTGTACGATCACTTTCTTAGGATAGATGTGTCTTGAGTCTACAGTGTGGAGACACCGGAGTGAGAGTACAGGTATTCATTGAGAATGAGAGTACTGAGCGTGATCATATCGAGCAGTCATAAGAAAGTCTACCTTCTCGTCGATGACTAAGCTCGATGCTGCAGTTGTGTGTCTGGTTCTTTGACCTGAGGTACATCGATAGTTCACCTTGAGTGTGTTATAGTTTGACTACATCATAACTCGGTCTCCTAGCCATTCGAAACTCTGAGGTGTATGTTGGTTGTAGCATATTCATTGTAGGAACTAGGTCGCACCAAGATGGGATTTATCAACCTCGGTAGATGAGAGGAGTAGTCCTATGATGATCGAAAGATCGAGTCCTTAAGCCCATGGCCATGGCAGAGTGAAATAATGAAAAAAGAGTTTTTCATTGGGGTTTCATATCGGACTCAGATCGATCGATTGATTCATATGACTGATGTTGGTTTTGACGAGTTCACCTTAACCCTAATTCAGTCGGGACTCATGATAGAGGAACTCAATCACACAGGTAGCTGCACTAAGAGGTTCATCTTCAGTTCTGATGGGTTGCCACCATATATTGCTCGGTGTCACTGATAGATTTTGGGAGCAATTAGAATGATATTGATGATCGATCATTCTAATTATCTGAATCAAAAGAGTTCTGATCCATCGAAAGGAGTTTCGATGATGTCGATGATGAGATCATGATATGTCTCATTACCATACGAAATTGAATCTAACTGGATCACACAAACAAGGGTTAGGATCTGGATGTCATCAATTGGGCTAACCCAATTGATTTCGATTAGATCCAATTAGGTTCAAGGAAATCGTGCTAGCACTCGATTGAGCCTAACTTTCTTCTCGTGTAATCTTATCTGTCTCTACTAAGTCAAATGTGATTTGACTCATCCAGAGAAACTTGAAAAAGTTTTTCTCAGTCTAAATGAAGCTTGTTCAGCTCAGAAAATGCTTATCTTAATTCATGAGATGAATTTAAGAGAAGCATCTGCTAATTCCTGTAACCTGCCAATTTCATTTTAGGACATCTGTCATCTTAAACTGAAGAGAGCTCATTGAAAGATTTTTGTGGAGTGTCCACATGCCAAAATCACATTGAATTGGGTACCAAAAATCATATTATGGCATGAGCCCAATTGGATTAAAGTGGGCACCCCAAATGGATAAGGATGAAAGAGTCCTGATTAACATGGACTCTTTGGCGCCACCTTGCTTGTGCTTATCCAAAGTTGGCACCAACATAGGAGAGAGAGTGGGAGTTCTTATCTGATGTGATTAGATGACATCACTCCACCAATCAAAATTTTTTCAAAATTAATTAAAATTTTTTGATTGGTCGAATGATGTGGCACTGCGCAGCATACAGGGTCTATAAAATCCCTGTCTGTGCCTAGGGTTTAAAAGTTTCTGCTCAATACCCAGCCAAAATGAGAATCCTCTCCTCTTCTCCATATCCTCCCTGCTTTCCTATCTCCCCTCTTCATGTCCAAGGAGTTGGACATCCATCTGGAAAAGGTCCAAGGCGTGGTGATGTCTGGAACAGAAGGCTACAGGACATCTTCGACAGGTTGCTGCTCCAACTTCAGAAGGAGTTCTGAAGCACTTCCAAATCAGATAGAGATCTAATTTTTGGAGTGTAGATTCATGGGGAGAAGATATTTCAGGTCCTACCTGAGTAGATATCGGTGGAGGCCAGATGCTTGCGTGGCTACATCAGAACCTCGGGCTGTGCTGAGATCATCTACAAGGTAATCAGATTACCCTTGAGGTATGTCTATACTTCTCATACTTTTATATTTAATTTTAAATTTTAAATATCAGATAATAAAATTAGATTTAACAAATATTAGATCTAAAATAGTGTAGGATAAAATTTTTAAATTATTCCATCCCAGATTTGATGAAATCTGAAAGATCCTACAAAAGAAAAAGATGATTTTTTCTTCAACTGGTATCAGAGTCAGGTTGATGGCTCAGTTTCAGATCTAATTTAGATTTAGTTTTAATTTTAATTTATTTGATATTAAAGGATTTCAAATATCATATCAGATATGATAGGATCTAAAATTAAAATATTTAAAATTAAATCTAAGAAGATCTAACATGCATGAGATGCATGACTAGACTAGGATTAGTTGAATCCATGAATAGTCTTAAGTTTTATGTTTTAATGAGATTAAAATATGAATTAAATCTAATTTATTTTCTATTTTTTTGATGTTATAAGTGTTATAATCAGATCAAAAAATAAAAAATAAAATTTTAATTTTTTTATAAAATTTATCTGTTGCATGCCTAGACTAGTTGTAGAATTATTTCAGTAACTTGTCTAGAATAGATTTAATTTTGAATAGTTCAATTTAAATCTTATTTTTTAGATATTACATATGATGTATCAGATCTGAAAGTATGTTAATTAGATCAATTTTTGATACATGAGATATATGCAAAGCATGTATTAGTTAGATCTTAAATTGTATATGAGATATGTAAATTTAGATCTAACTAGTTTTGTAGTTAAATTTATATTTTTGGTTAAGGTGTTCCTCATGGCCGTCTGGTCATAAGAACGAAGTAGGGTTTAAAGGCCCTCTTCTCCCATTCAATGGGGTGTTCATATGACGTGTAGGGGTGCCGCGCGTTCATCCTTAATCAGAAATCAAAACTTACTTTTCTGCAAAACCCTAGATCCTGAAATCCTAAGATTTATTTTACATGCTTTGTTTATGAACCCAAACTTAATTAATGAATTAAGCTTATAAAATTAAGTTAGATCTAAAATTGAGAATTTCAGATCTAAGTCATTTTCATAAAATTGAATTCGAGCTTGGGTAGCTCAATTAGGTCTAGCAGTTGATCAAATCGAATCAAGAGTTGGTTAGGTGGGATCATGAAAGCTCATAATTGACCAGCCTAATAGGATTAAGTCTGGGTCAAGGTCGAATCACATTTAGATGTGACTCGATCAAGTTAAGACCTAATTTGGCTCAGTGGTTAGAGCCTGGATTGTAGGCTAATCCAATTAGTTCTGGTTCGATAATTTGGTGTCTAAGGTAAGTTGGGCAGATGCGATCGATTGATTTTTAATTGGGAGCTACTTGACTTGAATGCATTCTTGTCGAGTTAATAGCATATCCCTCCCACTGGTCTCACTTACCTGGCCATATGGGTTGACTCAGTTCTGATTAGAGGTGGCTAACAATTTAAGCTAACCCATGCCACTAGGTTAGTCATAATTGTTATGACTATGTCAAGTCAAGTTTAATGAGACCTAAATATAATCTCTCTAAGAAAATATTAAGTCTAGGTCTTCCACCATTGTGGATGTGTGGGCCCTTCCCGGGGTTGATTATTCTCGACTGGTTACAGTGGCTCAGTTGCATCGAGAAGACGCAACCATGTCTATTAGACATTGGATGCTATGAATTAGAGGATGGGTTGGGCTCAATATTTCGGATACGGTGAGGGACCCAATCAGGAATCTAGTTCGTGCAGATGGTGGGTTTGACTTAACTATGGATTGGAGCAATATCCCGGGCACGGTAAGCTTCATGAATTAGAGACCAAGTTTTGGGTGCAACATGATTAGAGAATCATTGGACAAGAGTTGTCCACTCATCGGTTGACCCATCACCAATAACTGTTAGGTGAGGTGGTGAGCCAGTCGGTGAGACCGCACCACCCTCTAAAAATCACTGATCACGGAGATTTTCAAATCTCTACCAAGGGAGTGTAGGGATCTGAGAAAATAGTGGGAGCCTAATTTGTTTAAAAATAAAATCCTTAAACAAATTGGTTAAGTCTGATTACAAAATCTAACTAGAAACTTTCGACTCTTTACAGGAAATATGTCTACCTCAAACTCCTTGACCAAAATACTAGACACCCACAGATTGACTGGACCCAATTTCAAAGACTGATTGAGGAACTACAGAATTATTCTGGATTCTAAAAAATTGACTCATGTCTTGGATCAGGACTCACCTGCCATGCCAGTACGTCCGACTGCTGAACAGAGAGCATCTCTATAAAGTAGACGGATGATGATAACAAAGCAAGGTACTACATGTTGGGTGCAATGTCTGATGACTTGCAGCACCAACATGAGAATATTTTGACTATCCACCAAATGTTGGCTCACCTACAAGAGTTGTTTGGTGAATAGAGTCGCACAGCCAAGTATCAAGTCTGTCAAAGATTTTTTAAGGCCAAGATGCGTGATGGGCAGTTAGTCCAAGATCATTGTTTGACAATGATCAAGGATCTTGAGGAGCTTGAGAAGCTCGGTATCATCTTAGATAAGGATTTTCAGATTGATGTGATCCTTCAGTCCTTGTCCGATGCATATGATCAGTTCATCATGAACTTTCATATGTATAAGATACAGTGTACCTTAGCTGAGTTAATGAACATGCTGGTTACGGCTGAGCTTTCTATGAAGGGTTCAAAAGGCTCAGTTCTCACTGTGGAGCGGACTTCTTTCAAGAAAAAGTCTTTTGGAAAGAAAAAGAAGTCTGTGAAGAAGCAGAAGGTGGATGGCAAAAAGAAAAAGACAGAACCGAAGAAGAAGGCTGCTGATAAAGGAAAATATTTTTACTGCCAATTAGATGGCCATTGGAAGCGGAACTGTCCTCAGTATCTGGCCATCCTGAAAAACAAGAAGGATGGTCCTTCTGGAGGTATGCTCATTTTAGAATCTAATCTTACAGTTTCTTCTGCATCCAGTTGGGTGCTTGACTCTGGTTCCAGTACTCATTTGTGCACTTCTATGCAGGATCTTGAGGAGAGCAGGAGGCTGAGGGATGGAGAGATGATCCTACCATCGAAAATGGAGCAAGAGTTGCTGCTGTGGCCGTGGGAACCTATCCTTTACGATTATCGTTAGGATTAGATTTATTTCTTAGAGATTGTTATTATGTGCCTGCAGCAAGCAGGAATTTGATTTCTGTTTCATATTTAGCACAAGAAGGCTATGTAATTAGCTTTCATAAGGACCATTGTAATATTTTTTATGAAAATAATAAAGTTGCAGATGGTTTTCTTATTAACGATCTCTATCAGCTACATATTGATGTATCTGTATTTAATATCGAGCAAAATGTGAATGCCATAGGAATTAAAAGGCCTAGAGATAGTCTAAATGATAGGTATCTGTGGCACCTAAGGCTAGGTCATATAGCGGAAGACAGGGTTAATAAATTGAAGAAATCTGGACTATTGAGTCCGTTGACTTTCGAGTCATATCCAGTTTGTGAATCATGCTTTCAAGGCAAAATGACCAAGCTTCCTTTTGTGGGACATGGGAAAAGGGCCACAGACCTACTTGCCCTAGTACATACAGATGTGTGCAGCCTATTTGATGTGCCGGCTAGAGGCAACTACGTCTACCTCATTACCTTTACTAATGATATATCTAGGTATGGGTATGTGTTTCTAATGAAACACAAGTCTGAAGCTTTTGAAAGGTTCCAGGAATTCAGACATGAGGTAGAAAAATAAACAAAAAGTCCATTAAGGTTCTTCGATCAGATCGAGGAGGTGAATACCTTAGTCGGAAGTTTCTAGACTATCTTAAGGATAATAGCATAGTCTCTCAATGGACTCCACCTGGAATGCCTCAACTCAACAGGGTTTCAGAATAAAGAAATCGGACCCTATTAGATATGGTCCGTTCTATGATGAGCTTCACGGACCTCCCTGAATTTTTTTGGGGACATTGTCTCATGACAGCAATTTATATATTGAATAGGGTTTTCTCTAAAATTGTTCCTACCACACCGTATGAGATATGGCATGGTAAGAAGCCAAGTCTGAATCATCTCAGAAATTGGGGTTGTCCGGCTCATGTCAAAAGATAACAGAGGGACAAGTTAGAGTTCAGATCTTTTAGAGCTCGGTTCATAGGATATCCTAAAGAGTCATTAGGATACTATTTTTATATTCCGGAAGACCACAATATGATTGTGAGTCGAAATACTATTTTTTTTGAAAAATAATTTATTCAAGATGGTGGCATCAGAAGAATAATTAAGCTCAAGGAGAATGTCTCCCAAGAGCAACAAGCTAAAGAACCTGAGGAACCAAATCAATCAGAACCAGTCCTAACACAACCTCTTTCACCTCGTAGATCGACTAGGATTTTTCATCCTCCTGAAAGGTACTTAGGTACCATATAAGAGGATGTAGAGAAAATATTCCTCATGAGAAATGGGGTTCATGGTGATGATCCTAAGACCTATGACGAGACTATATTAGATATCGACTCCTAGAAATGGTTAGAGGCAATGAGATCAGAAATTGACTCGATGCACTCAAACTAAGTTTGGACCTTAGTAGATCCACTTGAAGGTATTGTACCTATTGGGTGTAAATGAATCTTCAAGAGAAAGATAGGTGTAGATGGGAATGTGGAGACATTCAAGGCTAGGCTCGTAGCAAAAGGTTATAGTCAGCGCGAAGGCATTGACTATCAGGATACCTTCTCGCCCTAGCCATACTAAAATCCATCCGCACATTGCTTGCTGTTGCAGCCTATTTCGATTATGAAATATGACAGATGGACGTGAAAATGATGTTCTTAAATGGATATCTTGAGGAAGATATCTAAATAGAACAGCTGCTTGGTTTCACATCCAGTGACGATGATCATAGGATCTGCAAGTTGCAAAGGTCTATTTATGGACTTAAGCAAGCATCTCAGAGTTGGAATACTCATTTCAATAATGTGATCAAAACGTTTGGTTTTATCAAGAACGAGGAGGAACCATGTGTGTTCAAAAAGGTCAGTGAGAGCGCAGTTGTCTTCCTCGTATTGTACGTAGATGACATCCTCCTAATTGGGAATGACATTCTCATGTTGACCTCAATCAAAGTATGGTTGTCTAAGGAGTTCTCAATGAAAGATCTAGGAGAGGCATCCTTTATACTGGGTATTAAGGTCTATAGAGATAGACTAAATAGGATGCTAGGACTTTCACAGAAGATGTACATAGAGGAGGTGCTAAAAAAGTTTAGCATGGAAAACTCCAAAAGAGGTTTAGTACCTTTTAGACATGGCATTCATCTCTCCAAGAAGATGTGCCCTAGCACACCTGAGGAGATTGAACGCATGAGCAAAATTCCTTATGCTTCAGCAATAGAGAGCCTCATGTATGCCATGCTATGTACACGACCTGATATAGCCCATGCTGTAAGTGTCACAAGCAGATATCAGTCGAATCCAGACGAAGAGCACTGGACTTCTGTGAAATGTATCCTTAAGTACTTGAGAAGGACTAAGGATATGTTTCTAGTCTTTGAGAATGGAGAACTCCAGATTTAGAGATATACAGACTCAGATTTTATGTTTGATATAGATGATCGAAAGTCGACATCTGGGAGTCTATTCATTTGCAATGGTGGTGCAGTTAGCTAGAAGAGTTTCAAGTAGATGGTGATTGCTGATTCCACTATGGAGGTAGAATATATTGCTGCATCAGAAGCTAGGAAGGAGGCATTTTGGTACAAAAAATTTGCCGTGGAGCTTGGAGTGATGTCATCGGATGCCATCCCTCTTTACTGCGATAATAATGGTGCCATAACCTTAGCTAAAGAGCCAAGATCTCACCAGAAGTCCAAGCACATTGAGCGGCGATTTCATCTGATCCATGATTACCTCGAAAAAGGTTATGTCGAGGTTAAGAGAGTTGACTCCACAAATAATGTGGCAGACCCGCTGACAAAGCCATTAGGCCAGCAAAAGATCGAAGCCCATCTTGAGAAGATGCGACTTAGATATGTAGCCAATTGGCATTAGGTCAAGTGGGAGTTTGTTAGATGTGTGCCCTAGATGCCAGATTGGCTGACACATTCCTGTACAAATCTAAGGGCAAATTTATAATTTTGACTATAAATCAATAAATGGGTTATTCTTCTATCACATTATGTACATTGTATCTGTGATACATCCTTTGAGTTAGTAGGAATGTCAATTCATATTTTCAAGAGTTGAAAATTTAAGGCATGAATTTATATAACTAACTCATAAACTGCTCATGACCATAGGATCATCACGAGGATGGTGATCGATCTGAAAGGTTGGTGTACGATCACTTTCTTAGGGTAGATGTGTCTTGAGTCTATGGTGTGGAGACACCGAAGTGAGAGTACAGGTATTCATTGAGAACGAGAGTACTGAGCATGACCATATCGAGCAGTCATAAGGAAGTATACCTTCTCGTCGATAACTAAGCTCGATGCTGTAGTTGTGTATCTGGTTCTTTGACCTGAGGTGCATCGATGTTCATCTTGAGTGTGTTATAGTTTGACTACACCATAACTCGATCTCCTAGCCATTCGAAACTCTGAGGTGTATGTTGGCTGTAGCATATTCATTGTAGGAACTAGGTCGCACCAAGATGGGATCTATCAACCTCGGTAGATAAGAGGAGTAGTCCTATGATGATCGAAAGATCGAGTCCTTAAGCCCATGGCCATGGCAGAGTGAAATAATGAAAAAAGAGTTTTTCATTGGGGTTTCACATCGAATTCGGATCGATCGATTCATTCATATGACTGATGTTGGTTTTGACGAGTTCATCTTAACCCTAATTCAGTCGGGACTCATGATAAGGAACTCAATCACACAGGTAGCTGCATCGAGAGGTTCATCTTCAGTTCTGATGGATTGCCACCATATACTGCTAGATGTCACTGGTGGATTTTGGGAGCAATTAGAATGATATTGATGATCGATCATTCTAATTGTCTGAATCAGAAGAGTTCTGGTCCATCGAAAGGAGTTTCGATGATGTCGATGATGAGATCACGATATGTCTCATTACCATATGAAATTGAATCTAACTAGATCACACAAATAAGGGTTAGGGTCTAGATATCATCAATTGGTCTAACCCAATTGATTTGGATTAGATCCAATTAGGTTCAAGGAAATCGTGCTAGCACTCGATTGAGCCTAACTTTCTCCTCGTGTAATCTTATCTGTCTCTACTGAGTCAAATGTGATTTGACTCATTCAAAAAACCTTGAAAATATTTCTCTCAGTCTAAATGAAGCTTGTCCAGCTCAGAAAAGGCTTGTCTTAATTCATGAGATGAATTTAAGACAAGCACCTGCTAATTCCTATCACCTGTCAATTTTATTTTAGGACATCTGTCAAATGTTGACATATGGGTCTTAAACTGAAGAGAGCTCATTGGAGGATTTTTATGGAGTGTCCACATGCCAAAATCATATTGAATTGGGTGCCATAATCAGATTATGGCATGAGCCCAATTGGATTAAAGTGGGCGCCCCAAATGGATACGGATGAAAGAGTCCTGATTAACATGGACTCTTTGGCGCCACCTTGCTTGTGCTTATCCAAAGTTGGTACCAACATAGGAGAGAAGGTGGGGGTTCTTATCTGATATGATCAGATGATATTACTCCATCAATCAAAATTTTTTCAAAATTAATTAGAATTTTCTGATTGGTCGAATGATGTGGCACTGCGCAGCATACAGGGTCTATAAAATCCCTGTCTGCGCCTAGGGTTTAAAAGTTTCTGCTCAATACCCAGCCAAAATAAGAATTCTCTCCTCTTCTCTATATCCTCCCTACTCTCCTCTCATCCCTCTTCACATCCAAGGAGTTGGATGTCCATCTGGCAAAGGTCCAAGGCGTGGTGATGCCTGGAACAGAAGGCTGTAGGACATCTTTGACAGGCTGCTGCTCCAACTTTAGAAGGAGTTCTGAAGTACTTCCAAATTAGATAGAGATCTAATTTTTGGAGCATAGATTCATGAGGAGAAGACGTTCCAGGTCCTACTTGAGTGGATATCGGTAGAGGCCAGATGCTTGCGTAGCTACATCAGAACCTCGGGCTGTGCTGAGATCATCTACAGGGTAATCAGATTACCCTTGAGGCATGTCTATACTTCTCATACTTTTAGATTTAATTTTAGATTTTAAATATTAGATAATTAAATTAGATCTAATAGACATTAGATCTGAAATAGTGTAGGATAAAATTTTTAAATTATTCCACTCCAGATTTGATGAAATCTGAAAGATCCTACAAAGGAAAAAGACGGTTTTTCCTTCAACATTGATTAGTACAAAAATTATTCTTGTGCTACTGGCTTAGGTTCAAATCTATTAGATCACACACATAGAAGTACCTGTCTGATCAAATAGCTGATTGACAATTATGAATCATTGAAGGGTTTAATTATCAATTTGATTGATAATTAATTTTATGCAAAAGTTGTAATAAATAATTTACTAATGGTTGGTAAATTAGAGGAATAATTTATTAACAATATGATTATTAATTAGCTCAATTTGATTGAGCCATGAGGATTGGATTATATCTAATTGAATTAGATTTAATTAGATTGGTTTTGGATTGATTGGATGCATCCCTATTGAATAATAGGGCTTATTCCAATTGATCCGAATATGATTCAATTATTTTTGTATAGGCTTTAGATTGATTGGATGTAGCCCTATTGTATAATAAAGCTTGTTCCAATTGATCTCAGGGATCCAAAATTAAGTAAATAGGATTAGTTTGATATAGGCTCTAATTGGATCAAATCCTATTGGATAATAGGCTTGATTGGATCAAGTTCTATTATCAAAGAGCTTCTCTGATATCCACCAAGAATCAATCTCTGGATCAATGGAGTTTTAATCTAACAAATTCCAAAATCAATTGGAGCCTAATAATTAAGCTAGAATCTAATTAGTTAGTTTGTTATAACTAATTCCTAAGTTAGTTAGGATTAGATCCAAGAATTAGTTAGAATTTGATCAAGATCTTGAATCCTATTTAGAATAGGACTTAACCAACTTGATAACCCATGTGATATAAAATCCTCCACGCCTCCACACCTCTCTTCACATGAAAATTCCCCATGCCCTATATGCACCGTGCCCCCTTTCTTTCTTCCATGAAAAATAGGCATCCTCTCCCCTCTTTTGTTGTCACCAAAAACAAGAAGGGGCGTCCATGAGTTGGACGCCCCAATTCTACATGACGCCATCCCTCTTTTCTCCTCCTTTCTTGATAAGATTTTAGGAGACTTCCTTACTAGTTTTTGGAGTATCAAAGAGAAACTTCTCTGCTAGTTTTATAGTAAAAAATTGAAGAAAAAAAATTCTTCTCAACGAGAGAAAGAGAAAGAAGAAGAAGGGTCTTCTTTCTTGTGTGCAGTCTTGAAGAAGAAAGAGTTCTTCTTCTAATTTTTTTTAAGATAAAAATTAGATTAGATCTGATTTTTTACATAAAACTTTAAAGAAAAAATATTAAAAAAATTTGGTTGGGCATTTGGAGCTTCTTGGAGTTCTAGATCAAGAAAGAAGATGGATCTTCTTTCTTGTGCGCAGCCATGAAGGAGTTCTTCTTTTAAATTTTTTTTAATTTTTTTAAGATAAAAATTAGATTAGATTTAATTTTTTTTATAAAAATTTAGAGAAAAAATATCAAAAAAATCTGGTTAGGTGTTTGGGACTTCCTAAAGTTCTAGATCAAGAAGAAAAAGGAAGAAAAAGAGAGAAGAACGGTTCTCCTCTTGGATCCCTCTTTTGTATTTTTCTAGATCTCAAGATTTTATATGATTTTTAGCATAAAAAATTAGATTAGATCTGATTTTTATAATAAAAAATCAGAGAAGAAAAATTTTTCTTAAGGGTGTGAAAGGAAGAGAGAAAGATTCTCTCTTATGCGTGAAAAATTGAGAAAAAAGAGTTCTTCTCTTGATCTCTATTGTAGAGATCAGATGCATGGATCCAGAAAAAAAAGGAGTGGATCTTCTTATTCTTCATCTTTTTCATATTTCTCTTAGATCAGCCAAAGGATGGTGTTTTCACGAGTTAGCACTCTCGGAGAGATCGATCAGCATAAGGACTTCGTGTAGATATCCGTAGAAGTCAGACGTGTGTGCGGCTGTCAAGCATAATGAAGAACCATCTATCATGGATTTCGGATACGGTAATGTACTACCTATGCTCAGGTATGAGGTTTTGTCTCAATTAATAGTTAGATATGATCTAAATATATATTAGATATGTTCTATATTTGCTGAATTTTAGATTTCAGATATGCATACATGCATATTAATTTATATCATAGATCCTGTATGGTGATTTAGATTTGATCTATGCATGCATTGTAGATTAAATTGTTTAATCTATGTATGTTTAACTATAAAATTTTGAAAATACATGCATATCACCCACCATATTTTTCTTCACTTATATTTCATTTTCAAGTGTATACATTACAAACTACATGGCTTGTATTTATAAGCTCATGTTCATAAGTAATTGCATTTACAATAAATTAGAAAAATAAAGAGGGGAATTAAACACATTGGGTGTTATGGAATGTGAATAGTTTTGGGAGTTGAAGAATGCAAAAGGACATCCACACACATAATATTCATAACACCCCTTTGGATGTCCATTATGAAGAATATGCCTCGTTAAAACCTTACTAGAAAAAAAAACCCATCAGAAAAAAAAAATCCTAGTGCAGGAAAAAGAGTACATTATTCTTTTGTAAAACATAAAATGAAATACTACCTTGTTAAAAAAATTTTACCACAAAAACCCAGTGGGACAAAACCTTGGTGAAGGAAAAAGAATGCAGTGCATATTTACTCCCCCTTATTATGACATCACTTGAGGTCTTTGAGCCAACACAATCCAATGTTGTGTACCAACTTTTCAAATGTTGCAGTAGGAAGTGCCTTGGTGAACAAATCTGCTAGATTATCACTGAACCAATTTATTGAACATCAATATCACCATTGTTTTGAAGATCATGAGTGATAAAGAATTTTGATGAAATATGTTTCGTTCTATCTCCTTTAATGTACCCTCTTTTTAATGGACCTATGCATGCTGCATTATCCTTGTTCAATATTGTTGGAATTTTTCTTTTGAAAAATAGATCACATTTCTCTCGAATATGTTAGATCATGGATCTTAGCCAAACACATTCCCGACTTGCCTCATGGATTGCTAAAATTTTTGCATGATTGGAAGAAGTAGCAGTTATAGTCTATTTTGTAAAACACCAGGAAATAGCTATACCACCATATGTGAATAAATAGCCTATCTGAGATCAAGCTTTATGCAGATCAGATAAATATCCTGCATCTGCATAACCAATTAAATATGGTTTGTGTACATTTGAATAATACAAACCCATATCCATTGTTCCTCAGAGATATCAAAATATATGCTTAACTCCATTCCAATGTCTTCACATTTGAGAAGAACTATATCTTTCTAACAAATTTACAAAAAATGATATATCAGGCTGTGTATGACTAGCAAGATATATTAGTGCTTTTATTGCACTAAGATATGGTACTTCAGGATCAAGAAGTTCTTCACTATTCTCTCAAGGTCGGAAAGGATCCTTATTCACATCAAGTGATCTTACAACCATTGGAGTACTCAATGGATGTGCTTTATCCATATAGAATTGTTTTAGGACCTTTTCTGTATAAGTTGATTGATGAACAAAAATCTCATTCATTAAATGCTCAATCCGCAAGCTAAGACAAAGCTTTATTTCTCCAAGGTCTTTCATCTCAAATTCTTTCTTTAAGTAATTTACCGCCTTTGGAAGTTCTTCAGGAGTTCCAATAATGTTCAAGTCATCAACATATACTGCAATTATAGCAAACTTAGATCCAGATCTCTTTATAAAAACACATGGATAGATAGGATCATTTTGATAATCTTCTTTCAACAAATATTCACTAAGATGATTATACCACATACGTCCAGATTACTTTAATCCATATAAAGATCTATGTAATCTAGTTGAATAAATTTTTTGAGTTTGAATTATGTGCTTCAGGCAACTTAAATCCTTCAAGAATTTTCATATAGATGTCATTATCAAGTGAGCTGTATAAATAGGCTGTAACTATATCCATTAGATGCATTTCAAGTTTTTCATTTATTGCCGGACTATGTAGATATCAAAATGTAATTGCATCCACCACGGGAGTGTTGGGAATAGTGTCCCAAAGCCAATCGTCAGCCTGTTGACGGTTGTGCTCCTTTTGTATTAGTACATGAATTATAAATAAATAAAAGTTATTTTGGTATTTTTTCATCACAAATGTTTCATCTTCTAATGAACTCCTGTGTTGTGGTGAAGTCCTTAGGACTATTTAGACTCGACAAAGGAGGATTTGTCGTTTAGTCCTTAAATATGTTCGCGACCAAATGATACGTTGTTACCAAGGACGACAACATTTATCGAGCATAGGTCGTTGTGTGCCATATGGGTTGGTTGTCCTCATAACCAAAGAGTGTGGAGACACTGGTATGGCATACAGGTGAGATGTAATGGTACATCTGTACTGAACGTGACCAACTCCGGAGCTATTTCTGCTGTCAAGATTTGCTCCGATGGGATATGGGTATAAATGTCCCTCCGACCTGAGACCGCCACGGTGACTTGCAAGCAACTCACTGCACTTAGGCACTGGACTACCTGAATTTCTAATTCAGTGATGGAAGGTTGCTGGGTGTAGTCAAGTACTTGACTTGTCGGTGCGTGTGTCAAGATGGGATTGACCACTCCAGTTTAGGAGCTGTGTACAGTCGTGTTTCAATTTAGCAAAACCTTGGCCAAGGTAGTCCTAGTGAGGAGTCACAGGACTAATTGAGTTGAGCACGATTCGGATGATATCATCAGGGTTGACAGTTTAACTCTGAGTCATCCTAAACACAGGGGTCAAAAGGGATGAATTATACGGTAACCATATTCACGTAGGTTCTGAATGTTGCGATTGTGATTATTCGACCTATCCGATCGTCGGGTACCATTGCTAGATGGTCACTTCGATTAGTACAGAAATTGGTTCCTATGCTACCGGCTTAGGTTCGAACCTGCGGGGTCACACACATTAGAAGTTCCTTTCTGATCTGATGGCTGATTATGAGTCTTATCTATCTGGAACTCTATGATTGAGAATTTGGATTCTCTAATCATGAGTTCCACACATTTTGGGTACCGGGGTCAAAATTTTGAATTTCGAATTTCGAATTTGAAATTTGAACTCTTTGATCAGGGTTTCATATCGATGGTCTCTGATGCCTGATTGCCCATCGGATTTGAACTCAACATTTATGAGAGATTTAATTAGTAATTTAATCACTAATTAACTCAATTTGATTGAGTAATTATTTTTGGATCAAGTCCAATTGAATTGGATTCAGTTTGGATTGACCCGATTAGGTTAAATGTTGACCTAATCGCTAAGGTGGTTTAGTCCCTGATTTGATCAGGGGTTAGGTTTAGTTAATTCCTGATTTGATTAAGATTTTATTAAGCTTAATTAAGCCTAATTATGTTGGGTTTAATTTGGTATAATTGTGCTCAACCTATTTTAAACTAGGTTGGCTCAATTTGAATCAAACCACCTTGTTTTAAATTCCCTGCGTCACCCAACTTCCTTGCACCCATTTGAATTCACGAGAAGAAACTTCTCGTGAAATTTTTCTCACGCAAAATCCTTCCCCACGTCCTCATTTGTGTGCCATATGGATGGATAAAATAATTAGTTAGCCATTCAAATTCAAAGCATGTTTGAATTTGAATGGATAACTTATCACTTGCCCTTTCATCCTTATCCATTTTGTGCGCCACATTACTTACACGAGAAAAGGTTTCTTGTGAAACTTTTCCACACACAAAGAGCCACGCCCCTTCTCTTCTCACGCCAAAAAGGATAGGGATAAGTTGGTTTTCGTTTGAATTCAAATTTGATTTGAATTCAAATGTGTAACCTCTTGTCTTTATCCTCTCACGCGGATAAGACACGTTCGACGTTGTTTTAAAAAGAGGAGAAAGGTGGGACGTGCGTAAAAAAATTAGGAGAGAAACTTTGGGGCGTGAGGAAGGCTTCTGCACAAGGTGAAGGTCCAAAATCTTCCGAGAGAAAAAGAAAGAAAAGAGAGAAAATTGGGTGCAGGGTTTTTGGTGTGTACCCTAGGGTTTCTACCTAGGGTTCGGGAAGTGAGATTGGTGTGCCACGAGTATCGTGAGTCCACCAAATTTTAGAGAGAGATCCATCAGCCTCTCAAGTAACTGTGTAGATGATCCAGAGCATCCGAGAAGTCGGCACACATCGATCGAAGGAGTTCGATCAACATCTGCCATCAAAAGGGTGAAATCACGAACTAGCATTCGTGAGGAGCTGATCAGACGGGAGCTTCGTGTGGACGATCCGCAGAGGCCAGACAGTTGGGTGGCTGCGACGTGATGATCAGAGCCCTCCGACGATGATCAGATTGCGGTGATCGACTACCCGCAAAAGGTGATGTGTTCTGAACACAGTACTGTAAAACGTTTACTGATTCAAATTTGAATTTCAAATTTAAATGCATGCTGTTGTATCATATTTAGATCCTAGTGTAGGGTTAATTAGTATTAATTAATGAAATTAATTAATAATTCCGCTGTAAAATAGTAATTTTGAAAAAGTTTTAAAATTACCATTTTGCCCCTGCACTAAATTTTCGCTTCAATTGGTATCAGAGCAGGTTCTAGAATATGATATACATATGCATGCGTAGATTAAGGTGTAATCTATAAGTTTAAATTTGAAATTTAAAATTCAAAATTCGAAATTCAAAATGATTTGAAATTTGAAATTTGAAATTTGTTAGAAGTTTCAAATTTGAAATTCAAAATTTGAAATTTGAAATTTGGTTGAAATTTCAAATTTCAAATTTGAAATTTGAAATTCGAAATTTGAAATTTGAAATTCAAAATTCAAAATTTGAAATTTGAAATTTGGTTGAAATCTCAAATTTGAAATTTAAAATTTGAAATTCGAAATTTGAAATTCAAAATTCAAAATTTAAAATTCAAAGATTGAAAATTCAAAATTTGAAATTTGGTTGAAATCTCAAATTTGAAATTTAAAATTTGAAATTTGAAATTTGAAATTCCAAATTTAAATTTTGAAATTTGTATATTTAGATATACATGATCCAAGTAGCAAGTAATCTAATTGGGTTGGTTGCCATGGCCGTCCGGTCATAGGAGAAAAGTAGGGTTTAAAGGCCCTCTCTTCCCATTCGATGGGGTCTCCTATGGCGGTAGGGGTGCCGATGCAATTATATCCCATGCCGATGAAGCAGCGAAAGGACTTAATTAAGAAATTTATCATGAATGTGTTAGATTAGATCTAAAAGAAAATTTATGATTTATTTTGAGTTATTTTCTGTTATGAAATGAGCAATAGAATTGCTGTTTATGAAATGTGCTGACCCGTTTGTGAAATGAGTTAACACATTTGGTGAACAGAAAATAAAATCTTTCAAATTTGAAAATTATTTTCGAAATGCCAAACCCTGACCCATCAGCCCAAGTACTTAATTAAAAGAATTAAGTGTTGTCTAGTAGGTCTAGAATTGTGAATTAAGACCTAAGACAATTGCATAAACTTTTGGGTCAATGGGTTAGATGAATTAGGTCCATAATTGGGTTAGACCTAAGGTTAGTTTAAAAAAATAGACTAATTGGAGTAATTGGTCAAATCTAATCAAAAGTTGAATTAGATTAGGTCAAGGATACTCTAGACTCAACTTCAATAGTTGTAGTTGAATGGGTCCATGTCTTTAACTAGACCAAGATGGACTTAATTCATGGCTACGCGGTGGAGCTCTATTTACTAAGTTGATCAAAATTAAAACTAATGAACCGGTTGGTGTCTAAGGTAAGTTCGGCAGTTTTGACCAGTGGTTCTTAAGCGGGAGCTACTCGCATTGATTCGATCATTGACGAGTTAATGGCAAATCCCCACCACTGATCTCACTTACCTGGCCAATCTGGTAAGTTAGATTTTGATTAGATCACTTGGTGATTAGAGCTCACCCATGTCATTAGGTAAATCAGTATGACTGATTTAGGTGCTCCTAATGCCAGCTTTAATTAAATCCTTTTTAATCTGACTTGATGAAGTCAGTGGGAGGATTGAAATTGGCTGGATGATTTCTTCTCTACTATTCTTTAATAAATCCTCAAAATTATTAGGTCCCTAAAATGATTAAGTTATAATGATAACTAAGTCATAGCCTCCCATTAAGTGAATGATAATGAGTCCATTAGTTCAATGATCATTGGAGGCCCAAAGGCCTGGTGCTCATTGGCTAATGGAATTATTATTCATAATATGATAATTTGATTGAGTCTTTCTGATGGTGGTTAGGTTGGCCGGTCAAAGTCGGGCCTGATCATTTATTGGTCTGATTCACTAAATTAAGTCATGTTAATGGTTGGACCTAACCAGATCTTTTCAGTGGAGGCCAAAGCCTACTGATTAGGTTCTGGGGCAAAATAAATTACTAGAAGTTGTTTAGAGAAACAACTGGTTAAGAACCTACCCATAGATGCACATGGGTTGACCAACCAAAGTTGGGCTCGTGTGTAGTCTGTGTGGATTCTAGTACCCATTAAGGAATTAAAGTAATTTCTCGAATTGGAGGATGAGGCTACCAGTTCGTAAAAATATTGGGAAAACTTTAGACTAAAGTCCAAGTCTTTAGTATTAATTTATGTACTAATAGAGGTCTCGTTTTCCTTTAAGCAGCTATGGCCACTACCCTGTCGCTCCGGTCATTATTAGATAATGACAAGCTCATGGGGCCCAATTTCGATAGCTGGTATCGAAAATTGAAAATCGTCCTTGAGCATGAACGGATCCTTTATGTAGTAACGGATCCAGCACCTGAGGAGCCAGCTCCGAACGCTAGTAAAACGATCCGAGATACTTACTTGAAGTGGCTCAATGACCGCACCACCGTTCGATGTATTATGCTGGCAGCAATGAATGACGAGTTCAGCCGAAGGTTTGAGAACGCCCAGCCACAGGAGATGCTTCAAATGTTGAACGACTCCTTTGGCACGCCTGACGACGTTGAAAGGCACAAAACTAGTTGTGCTATTTTCAATGCTCGGATGAGGGATGGGGCCTCAGTCACTGATCATGTACTGTATATGATCGAGATGATTGAGCGCCTAAGCAAATTGGGCTTTCCTCTGCACGAGCAGCTCGGTAAGGATGCGATCCTTAATTCCTTGCCCAAGTCCTTCCTCCCATTCCTTACTCATTTTCGAATGACAAAGCCTGCAGTAAACTACCACGGATTGTTGGGGTTGCTGCAGAACTTTGAGAAGGATCACCAACTCCATAAGGAGTCGGTGAATGTAGTGGGAGGGTCTTCTTCTCGTCGTCAACCCTTTGGGAAGGGGAAGAAGAACTAGAAGAAGAAAAATAAGAAGGTGCAATCTCATGCTGGGACAGTAGCACGGGGTCAGACCAAGAAGCGCAAGCATGACCAGAGCCAGGCGGAGTGCTTCTTTTGCAAGAAGCACGGGCATTGGAAGAGGAACTGTCCTCAATACATTGCCTCCCTGGACCCGAACAGGCCAAAGAAGAAGCAAGGTAATTATATGATAACTCCTTGCAACTTTTCGATTTGTGATACTACTGCCTGGGTATTGGATACCGGAAGCCCTTATCATATTTGTAATTCGATGCAGGGTCTGCAGGTCAGTAGGAGATTTGATGAAGGCGAGAGGTTCCTGAATGTTGGAGATGGAAGCAAAGTTCCAGTTCTAGCTTTAGGAATCATGAGTCTTGTAATCAATTCTCGTAATGTAATTCTGAGTGAATGTCACTATTGTCCAAGTTTTTTATTAAATATTATTTCTGTAGGCCTTTTGGCCATGTCGGTTATGATTTTTTAATAAAAGGAAATATTTGCAATATCATTTTGAATGGTGTTACAATATTTGTTGGATAATTAAATAATGGAATTTACTTACTATCACAGCCTGTTAATGTGGTTCAAAAATTCGGTAAACGCTCTAGAATAGATAATGTGTCAGAAGTCTACCTTTGGCACTGTAGGCTAGGTCATATCAATAAGAACAGGATAAATAGGTTGACTCAAGAAGGAATTCTTGAAGTTAGTGATTGTGAATCACTTCCAACCTGTGAGTCCTGTCTTCTTGGAAAGATGACCAAGTCACCTTTTACTGGAAAAGGTGAGCGAGCCAGTGAACTCTTAGGTCTGGTACATTCTGATGTATGTGGACCCATGAGCTCAAGTGCAAGAGGTGGATTTTTCTACTTCATAACCTTCATAGACGACCTATCTAGGTATGGGTATGTCTATTTAATGAAGCATAAGTCGGAATCATTTGAAATGTTCAAACTATTCCGAAATGAGGTAGAAAAACAAACTGGAAAGTGTATTAAAACTCTTCGATCTGATCGAGGAGGTGAATACCTTTCCAATGAGTTTCTGACGTATCTAGGGGAGAATGAGATTCTCTCTCAGTGGACTCCTCCTGGAACACCACAGCATAATGGTGTGTCTGAAAGGAGGAATCGGACCCTGTTAGACATGGTTCGATCCATGATGGGGTTTGCTGGTCTGCCGATCTCCCTCTGGGGATATGCGCTCGAATCGGCTTGTTACCTTCTAAATAGAGTTTCGAGTAAGTCTGTAGCCAAAACGCCATATGAGATATGGATAGGACGTAAGCCAGTACTCTCGCACCTTAGGGTTTGGAGGTGTCCGGCTTATGTTAAACGTTTAATTACAGACAAGCTTGGACCTAGGTCTGACAAGTGTAATTTTATAGGATACCCAAAAGAGACCAAAGGGTATTATTTCTACCTTGCTGATGAGCAAAAGGTGTTTGTCAGCCTTAAGGCAATCTTTTTAGAAAAAGAGTTCCTTAGTGAAGGAACTGTTGCCTCTAAAGTCGAACTTGACGAAGTTCGACAGGTGAAAAAACCGACACATGTTACTGAACCTGAACCGGATTTGATTAGATCAGATCCGGAGCCCATTGATTATGCACCCTTAAGGCGGTCTGGTAGAGTACCACATCAACTGGACAGATATTATGGTTTCTTGGTCTGGGATGGTGATCCTATCGAACTTGATGAAAATGATGAGGATCCGATCACCTACATGGATGCAATGCAGAGACCTGACTCTGAGAAATGGCTAGAGGCCATGAAATCCGAAATGGAGTCCATGATGGTCAACGATGTGTGGACATTGGTTGACCCACCCGAAGGAGTAAAACCCATAGGTGTAAGTGGGTCTTCAAAAGGAAGAGGGGCGCAGACGGAAAGGTGGAGACCTATAAAGCCCGTCTGGTTGCCAAGGGATATCGTCAACGTTATGGTATAGACTATGACGAGACGTTTTCTCCTGTGGCAATGCTCAAATCCATTCGGATTATGCTTGCGATAGCTGCCTATCTGGACTATGAAATCTGGCAGATGGATATGAAGACAGCTTTCCTAAACGGAGAGCTGGACGAAGAGGTGTATATGATACAACCTGAAGGGTTCACATCCACAGATGAGTCTAAGGTGTGCAAGCTACAGAGGTCCATTTATGGACTTAAGCAGGCATCTCGGAGTTGGAACATACGTTTTGATAGGACGATCAAAACGTATGGCTTCGTTAAGAACGGAGAAGAACCCTGCATTTATAAGTGGGCTAATGGTCCAGCAGTAGTATTTCTTGTATTGTATGTGGATGACATTCTCTTAATCGGGAATGATGTCCCTGCATTACAGGGAATAAAGATTTGGCTATCGTCACAGTTCTCCATGAAGGATCTGGGAGAAGCTTCCTACATCCTAGGGATGAGGATCTATAGGGATAGATCCAAAAAGTTGCTTGGCTTATCCCAGTCCACGTACATTGATACTATGCTGAAAAGGTTCAGCATGAAAATTCCAAGAAAGGCTATCTACTGATAGGCCATGGAATTTCTCTCTCGAAGAGGGATTATCCGACAACACCTCAAGAGAGAGAGCGTATGGGTAGGATTCCATATGCTTCGGCAGTGGGATCTATCATGTACGCCATGATATGTACACGACCAGATGTGGCATACTCACTAGGGGTAGTGAGTAGATACCAATCTGATCCAGGAGAGAATCACTGGAAGGTTGTTAAAACCATCCTGAAGTATTTGAGAAATACTAAGGACCAGTGACTTATATATGGTGAATCGAACTTGAGACTTATAGGGTTTACAGACTCTAGTTTCCAGTCTGATCGAGATGATAGCAAGAGTGTGTCAGGATTTATTTTTACCCTTAATGGTGGGGCTGTCTGCTGGAAGAGTTCCAAGCAGCACACTGTGGCTGATTCAGTATGCGAGGCGGAGTATATTGCTGCATCAGATGCTGCCAAAGAAGCGGTGTGGCTGAGAAAATTCATCACCGAGCTCGGAGTAGCACCCTCCCTTGTTGGTCCAGTTCTGCTCTACTGCGACAGCTCTGGAGCCATTGCTCAGGCGAAGGAACCAAAGGCACAACCAGCGGACGAAGCATATTCTGCGCCGCTACCATCTCATCCGGGAGA
>NC_025995.2:29091138-29142799 GCF_000442705.2 Elaeis guineensis | reverse complement strand
TTTATTAAGCTAATTAAGCCTAATTATGTTGGGTTAATTTGGTATAATTGTGCTCAACCTATTTTAAACTAGGTTGGCTCAATTTGAATCAAACCACCTTGTTTTAAATTCCCCTGCGTCACCCAACTTCCTTGCACCCATTTGAATTCACCGAGAAGAAACTTCTCGTGAAATTTTTCTCACGCAAAATCCTTCCCCACGTCCTCATTTGTGTGCCATATGGATGGATAAAATAATTAGTTAGCCATTCAATTCAAAGCATGTTTGAATTTGAATGGATAACTTATCACTTGCCCTTTCATCCTTATCCATTTTGTGCGCCACATTACTTACACGAGAAAAGGTTTCTTGTGAAACTTTTCCACACACAAAGAGCCACGCCCCTTCTCTTCTCACGCCAAAAAGGATAGGGATAAGTTGGTTTTCGTTTGAATTCAAATTTGATTTGAATTCAAATGTGTAACCTCTTGTCTTTATCCTCTCACGCGGATAAGACACGTTCGACGTTGTTTTAAAAAGAGGAGAAAGGTGGGACGTGCGTAAAAAATTAGGAGAAGAAACTTTGGGGCGTGAGGAAGGCTTCTGCACAAGGTGAAGGTCCAAAATCTTCCGAGAGAAAAAGAAAGAAAAGAGAGAAAATTGGGTGCAGGGTTTTTGGTGTGTACCCTAGGGTTTCTACCTAGGGTTCGGGAAGTGAGATTGGTGTGCCACGAGTATCGTGAGTCCACCAAATTTTAGAGAGAGATCCATCAGCCTCTCAAGTAACTGTGTAGATGATCCAGAGCATCCGAGAAGTCGGCACACATCGATCGAAGGAGTTCGATCAACATCTGCCATCAAAAGGGTGAAATCACGAACTAGCATTCGTGAGGAGCTGATCAGACGGGAGCTTCGTGTGGACGATCCGCAGAGGCCAGACAGTTGGGTGGCTGCGACGTGATGATCAGAGCCCTCCGACGATGATCAGATTGCGGTGATCGACTACCCGCAAAAGGTGATGTGTTCTGAACACAGTACTGTAAAACGTTTTACTGATTCAAATTTGAATTTCAAATTTAAATGCATGCTGTTGTATCATATTTAGATCCTAGTGTAGGGTTAATTAGTATTAATTAATGAAATTAATTAATAATTCCGCTGTAAAATAGTAATTTTGAAAAAGTTTTAAAATTACCATTTTGCCCCTGCACTAAATTTTCGCTTCAATTGGTATCAGAGCAGGTTCTAGAATATGATATACATATGCATGCGTAGATTAAGGTGTAATCTATAAGTTTAAATTTGAAATTTAAAATTCAAAATTCGAAATTCAAAAAGATTTGAAATTTGAAATTTGAAATTTGTTAGAAGTTTCAAATTTGAAATTCAAAATTTGAAATTTGAAATTTGGTTGAAATTTCAAATTTAAATTTGAAATTTGAAATTCGAAATTTGAAATTTGAAATTCAAAATTCAAAATTTGAAATTTGAAATTTGGTTGAAATCTCAAATTTGAAATTTAAAATTTGAAATTCGAAATTTGAAATTCAAAATTCAAAATTTAAAATTCAAAGATTGAAAATTCAAATTTGAAATTTGGTTGAAATCTCAAATTTGAAATTTAAAATTTGAAATTTGAAATTTGAAATTCCAAATTTAAATTTTGAAATTTGTATATTTAGATATACATGATCCAAGTAGCAAGTAATCTAATTGGGTTGGTTGCCATGGCCGTCCGGTCATAGGAGAAAAGTAGGGTTTAAAGGCCCTCTCTTCCCATTCGATGGGGTCTCCTATGGCGGTAGGGGTGCCGATGCAATTATATCCCATGCCGATGAAGCAGCGAAAGGACTTAATTAAGAAATTTATCATGAATGTGTTAGATTAGATCTAAAAGAAAATTTATGATTTATTTTGAGTTATTTTCTGTTATGAAATGAGCAATAGAATTGCTGTTTATGAAATGTGCTGACCCGTTTGTGAAATGAGTTAACACATTTGGTGAACAGAAAATAAAATCTTTCAAATTTGAAAATTATTTTCGAAATGCCAAACCCTGACCCATCAGCCCAAGTACTTAATTAAAAGAATTAAGTGTTGTCTAGTAGGTCTAGAATTGTGAATTAAGACCTAAGACAATTGCATAAACTTTTGGGTCAATGGGTTAGATGAATTAGGTCCATAATTGGGTTAGACCTAAGGTTAGTTTAAAAAAATAGACTAATTGGAGTAATTGGTCAAATCTAATCAAAAGTTGAATTAGATTAGGTCAAGGATACTCTAGACTCAACTTCAATAGTTGTAGTTGAATGGGTCCATGTCTTTAACTAGACCAAGATGGACTTAATTCATGGCTACGCGGTGGAGCTCTATTTACTAAGTTGATCAAAATTAAAACTAATGAACCGGTTGGTGTCTAAGGTAAGTTCGGCAGTTTTGACCAGTGGTTCTTAAGCGGGAGCTACTCGCATTGATTCGATCATTGACGAGTTAATGGCAAATCCCCACCACTGATCTCACTTACCTGGCCAATCTGGTAAGTTAGATTTTGATTAGATCACTTGGTGATTAGAGCTCACCCATGTCATTAGGTAAATCAGTATGACTGATTTAGGTGCTCCTAATGCCAGCTTTAATTAAATCCTTTTTAATCTGAC
The DNA here is from genome assembly GCF_000442705.2 of Elaeis guineensis. Taxonomy (NCBI): domain Eukaryota; kingdom Viridiplantae; phylum Streptophyta; class Magnoliopsida; order Arecales; family Arecaceae; genus Elaeis; species Elaeis guineensis. The sequence continues at coordinate 29,140,163 of NC_025995.2, read as the reverse complement.
TTGATGAAGTCAGTGGGAGGATTGAAATTGGCTGGATGATTTCTTCTCTACTATTCTTTAATAAAATCCTCAAAATTATTAGGTCCCTAAAATGATTAAGTTATAATGATAACTAAGTCATAGCCTCCCATTAAGTGAATGATAATGAGTCCATTAGTTCAATGATCATTGGAGGCCCAAAGGCCTGGTGCTCATTGGCTAATGGAATTATTATTCATAATATGATAATTTGATTGAGTCTTTCTGATGGTGGTTAGGTTGGCCGGTCAAAGTCGGGCCTGATCATTTATTGGTCTGATTCACTAAATTAAGTCATGTTAATGGTTGGACCTAACCAGATCTTTTCAGTGGAGGCCAAAGCCTACTGATTAGGTTCTGGGGCAAAATAAATTACTAGAAGTTGTTTAGAGAAACAACTGGTTAAGAACCTACCCATAGATGCACATGGGTTGACCAACCAAAGTTGGGCTCGTGTGTAGTCTGTGTGGATTCTAGTACCCATTAAGGAATTAAAGTAATTTCTCGAATTGGAGGATGAGGCTACCAGTTCGTAAAAATATTGGGAAAAACTTTAGACTAAAGTCCAAGTCTTTAGTATTAATTTATGTACTAATAGAGGTCTCGTTTTCCTTTAAGCAGCTATGGCCACTACCCTGTCGCTCCGGTCATTATTAGATAATGACAAGCTCATGGGGCCCAATTTCGATAGCTGGTATCGAAAATTGAAAATCGTCCTTGAGCATGAACGGATCCTTTATGTAGTAACGGATCCAGCACCTGAGGAGCCAGCTCCGAACGCTAGTAAAACGATCCGAGATACTTACTTGAAGTGGCTCAATGACCGCACCACCGTTCGATGTATTATGCTGGCAGCAATGAATGACGAGTTCAGCCGAAGGTTTGAGAACGCCCAGCCACAGGAGATGCTTCAAATGTTGAACGACTCCTTTGGCACGCCTGACGACGTTGAAAGGCACAAAACTAGTTGTGCTATTTTCAATGCTCGGATGAGGGATGGGGCCTCAGTCACTGATCATGTACTGTATATGATCGAGATGATTGAGCGCCTAAGCAAATTGGGCTTTCCTCTGCACGAGCAGCTCGGTAAGGATGCGATCCTTAATTCCTTGCCCAAGTCCTTCCTCCCATTCCTTACTCATTTTCGAATGACAAAGCCTGCAGTAAACTACCACGGATTGTTGGGGTTGCTGCAGAACTTTGAGAAGGATCACCAACTCCATAAGGAGTCGGTGAATGTAGTGGGAGGGTCTTCTTCTCGTCGTCAACCCTTTGGGAAGGGGAAGAAGAACTAGAAGAAGAAAAATAAGAAGGTGCAATCTCATGCTGGGACAGTAGCACGGGGTCAGACCAAGAAGCGCAAGCATGACCAGAGCCAGGCGGAGTGCTTCTTTTGCAAGAAGCACGGGCATTGGAAGAGGAACTGTCCTCAATACATTGCCTCCCTGGACCCGAACAGGCCAAAGAAGAAGCAAGGTAATTATATGATAACTCCTTGCAACTTTTCGATTTGTGATACTACTGCCTGGGTATTGGATACCGGAAGCCCTTATCATATTTGTAATTCGATGCAGGGTCTGCAGGTCAGTAGGAGATTTGATGAAGGCGAGAGGTTCCTGAATGTTGGAGATGGAAGCAAAGTTCCAGTTCTAGCTTTAGGAATCATGAGTCTTGTAATCAATTCTCGTAATGTAATTCTGAGTGAATGTCACTATTGTCCAAGTTTTTTATTAAATATTATTTCTGTAGGCCTTTTGGCCATGTCGGTTATGATTTTTTAATAAAAGGAAATATTTGCAATATCATTTTGAATGGTGTTACAATATTTGTTGGATAATTAAATAATGGAATTTACTTACTATCACAGCCTGTTAATGTGGTTCAAAAATTCGGTAAACGCTCTAGAATAGATAATGTGTCAGAAGTCTACCTTTGGCACTGTAGGCTAGGTCATATCAATAAGAACAGGATAAATAGGTTGACTCAAGAAGGAATTCTTGAAGTTAGTGATTGTGAATCACTTCCAACCTGTGAGTCCTGTCTTCTTGGAAAGATGACCAAGTCACCTTTTACTGGAAAAGGTGAGCGAGCCAGTGAACTCTTAGGTCTGGTACATTCTGATGTATGTGGACCCATGAGCTCAAGTGCAAGAGGTGGATTTTTCTACTTCATAACCTTCATAGACGACCTATCTAGGTATGGGTATGTCTATTTAATGAAGCATAAGTCGGAATCATTTGAAATGTTCAAACTATTCCGAAATGAGGTAGAAAAACAAACTGGAAAGTGTATTAAAACTCTTCGATCTGATCGAGGAGGTGAATACCTTTCCAATGAGTTTCTGACGTATCTAGGGGAGAATGAGATTCTCTCTCAGTGGACTCCTCCTGGAACACCACAGCATAATGGTGTGTCTGAAAGGAGGAATCGGACCCTGTTAGACATGGTTCGATCCATGATGGGGTTTGCTGGTCTGCCGATCTCCCTCTGGGGATATGCGCTCGAATCGGCTTGTTACCTTCTAAATAGAGTTTCGAGTAAGTCTGTAGCCAAAACGCCATATGAGATATGGATAGGACGTAAGCCAGTACTCTCGCACCTTAGGGTTTGGAGGTGTCCGGCTTATGTTAAACGTTTAATTACAGACAAGCTTGGACCTAGGTCTGACAAGTGTAATTTTATAGGATACCCAAAAGAGACCAAAGGGTATTATTTCTACCTTGCTGATGAGCAAAAGGTGTTTGTCAGCCTTAAGGCAATCTTTTTAGAAAAAGAGTTCCTTAGTGAAGGAACTGTTGCCTCTAAAGTCGAACTTGACGAAGTTCGACAGGTGAAAAAACCGACACATGTTACTGAACCTGAACCGGATTTGATTAGATCAGATCCGGAGCCCATTGATTATGCACCCTTAAGGCGGTCTGGTAGAGTACCACATCAACTGGACAGATATTATGGTTTCTTGGTCTGGGATGGTGATCCTATCGAACTTGATGAAAATGATGAGGATCCGATCACCTACATGGATGCAATGCAGAGACCTGACTCTGAGAAATGGCTAGAGGCCATGAAATCCGAAATGGAGTCCATGATGGTCAACGATGTGTGGACATTGGTTGACCCACCCGAAGGAGTAAAACCCATAGGGTGTAAGTGGGTCTTCAAAAGGAAGAGGGGCGCAGACGGAAAGGTGGAGACCTATAAAGCCCGTCTGGTTGCCAAGGGATATCGTCAACGTTATGGTATAGACTATGACGAGACGTTTTCTCCTGTGGCAATGCTCAAATCCATTCGGATTATGCTTGCGATAGCTGCCTATCTGGACTATGAAATCTGGCAGATGGATATGAAGACAGCTTTCCTAAACGGAGAGCTGGACGAAGAGGTGTATATGATACAACCTGAAGGGTTCACATCCACAGATGAGTCTAAGGTGTGCAAGCTACAGAGGTCCATTTATGGACTTAAGCAGGCATCTCGGAGTTGGAACATACGTTTTGATAGGACGATCAAAACGTATGGCTTCGTTAAGAACGGAGAAGAACCCTGCATTTATAAGTGGGCTAATGGTCCAGCAGTAGTATTTCTTGTATTGTATGTGGATGACATTCTCTTAATCGGGAATGATGTCCCTGCATTACAGGGAATAAAGATTTGGCTATCGTCACAGTTCTCCATGAAGGATCTGGGAGAAGCTTCCTACATCCTAGGGATGAGGATCTATAGGGATAGATCCAAAAAGTTGCTTGGCTTATCCCAGTCCACGTACATTGATACTATGCTGAAAAGGTTCAGCATGAAAAATTCCAAGAAAGGCTATCTACTGATAGGCCATGGAATTTCTCTCTCGAAGAGGGATTATCCGACAACACCTCAAGAGAGAGAGCGTATGGGTAGGATTCCATATGCTTCGGCAGTGGGATCTATCATGTACGCCATGATATGTACACGACCAGATGTGGCATACTCACTAGGGGTAGTGAGTAGATACCAATCTGATCCAGGAGAGAATCACTGGAAGGTTGTTAAAACCATCCTGAAGTATTTGAGAAATACTAAGGACCAGTGACTTATATATGGTGAATCGAACTTGAGACTTATAGGGTTTACAGACTCTAGTTTCCAGTCTGATCGAGATGATAGCAAGAGTGTGTCAGGATTTATTTTTACCCTTAATGGTGGGGCTGTCTGCTGGAAGAGTTCCAAGCAGCACACTGTGGCTGATTCAGTATGCGAGGCGGAGTATATTGCTGCATCAGATGCTGCCAAAGAAGCGGTGTGGCTGAGAAAATTCATCACCGAGCTCGGAGTAGCACCCTCCCTTGTTGGTCCAGTTCTGCTCTACTGCGACAGCTCTGGAGCCATTGCTCAGGCGAAGGAACCAAAGGCACACCAGCGGACGAAGCATATTCTGCGCCGCTACCATCTCATCCGGGAGATAGTGGATCGAGGTGACGTCGACCTTCAGAAGATCGACGGGAAGGAGAACCTGGCCGACCCATTCACTAAAGCCATTGCGGTGAAGGAGTTCAACGACTACAAGTCGAAGATGGGTATTAGATACTGCACCGATAGGCTTTAGGCCAAGTGGGAGATTGTTGGGAATAGTGTCCCAAAGCCAATCGTCAGCCTGTTGACGGTTGTGCTCCTTTTGTATTAGTACATGAATTATAAATAAATAAAAGTTATTTTGGTATTTTTTCATCACAAATGTTTCATCTTCTAATGAACTCCTGTGTTGTGGTGAAGTCCTTAGGACTATTTAGACTCGACAAAGGAGGATTTGTCGTTTAGTCCTTAAACATGTTCGCGACCAAATGATACGTTGTTACCAAGGACGACAACATTTATCGAGCATAGGTCGTTGTGTGCCATATGGGTTGGTTGTCCTCATAACCAAAGAGTGTGGAGACACTGGTATGGCATACAGGTGAGATGTAATGGTACATCTGCACTGAACGTGACCAACTCCGGAGCTATTTCTGCTATCAAGATTTGCTCCGATGGGATTTGGGTATAAATGTCCCTCCGACCTGAGACCGCCACGGTGACTTGCAAGCAACTCACTGCACTTAGGCACTGGACTACCTGAATTTCTAATTCAGTGACGGAAGGTTGCTGGGTGTAGTCAAGTACTTGACTTGTCGGTGCGTGTGTCAAGATGGGATTGACCACTCCAGTTTAGGAGCTGTGTACAGTCGTGTTTCAATTTAGCAAAACCTTGGCCAGGGTAGTCCTAGTGAGGAGTCACAGGACTAATTGAGTTGAGCACGATTCGGATGATATCATCAGGGTTGACAGTTTAACTCTGAGTCATCCTAAACACAGGGGTCAAAAGGGATGAATTATACGGTAACCATATTCACGTAGGTTCTGAATGTTGCGATTGTGATTATTCGACCTATCCGGTCGTCGGGTACCATTGCTAGATGGTCACTTCGATTAGTACAGAAATTGGTTCATGTGCTACCGGCTTAGGTTCGAACCTGCAGGGTCACACACATTAGAAGTTTCTTTCTGATCTGATGGCTGATTGTGAGTCTTATCTATCTGGAACTCTATGATTGAGAATTAGGATTCTCTAATCATGAGTTCCACACATTTTGGGTACCGGGGTCAAAATTTTGAATTTCGAATTTTGAATTTGAAATTTGAACTCTTTGATCAGGGTTTCATATCGATGGTCTCTGATGCCTGATTGCCCATCGGATTTGGACTCAATATTTATGAGAGATTTAATTAGTAATTTAATCACTAATTAACTCAATTTGATTGAGTAATTATTTTTGGATCAAGTACAATTGAATTGGATTCAGTTTGGATTGACCCGATTAGGTTAAATGTTGACCTAATCGCTAAGGTGGTTTAGTCCCTGATTTGATCAGGGGTTAGGTTTAGTTAATTCCTAATTTGATTAAGATTTTATTAAGCCTAATTAAGCCTAATTATGTTGGGTTTAATTTGGTATAATTGTGCTCAACCTATTTTAAACTAGGTTGGCTCAATTTGAATCAAACCACCTTGTTTTAAATTCCCTGCGTCACCCAACTTCCTTGCACCCATTTGAATTCACGAGAAGAAACTTCTTGTGAAATTTTTCTCATGCAAAATCCTTCCCCACGTCCTCATTTGTGTGCTATATGGATGGATAAAATAATTAGTTAGCCATTCAAATTCAAAGCATGTTTGAATTTGAATGGATAACTTATCACTTGCCCTTTCATCCTTATCCATTTTGTGCGCCACATTACTTACACGAGAAAAGGTTTCTCATCAAAATTTTCCATGCACAAAGAGCCACGCCCCTTCTCTTCTCACGCCCAAAAGGATAGGGATAAGTTGGTTTTCGTTTGAATTCAAATTTGATTTGAATTCAAATGTGTAACCTCTTGTCTTTATCCTCTCACGCGGATAAGACACGTTCGACGTTGTTTTAAAAAGAGGAGAAAGGTGGGACGTGCGTAAAAAAATTAGGAGAGAAACTTTGGGGCATGAGGAAGGCTTCTGCATAAGGTGAAGGTCCAAAACCTTCCGAGAGAAAAAGAAAGAAAAGAGAGAAAATTGGGCGCAGGGTTTTTGGTGTGTACCCTAGGGTTTCTACCTAGGGTTCGGGAAGTGAGATTGGTGTGCCACGAGTGTCGTGAGTCCACCAAATTTTAGAAAGAGATCCATCAGCCTCTCAAGTAACTGTGCAGATGATCCAGAGCATCTGAGAAGTCAGCACACATCGATCGAAGGAGTTCGATCAACATCTGCCATCAAAAGGGTGAAATCACGAACTAGCATTCGTGAGGAGCTGATCAGATGGGAGCTTCGTGTGGACGATCCGCAGAGGCCAGACAGTTGGGTGGCTACGACGTGACGATCAGAGCCCTCCGACGGTGATCAGATTACGGTGATCGACTACCCACAAAAGGTGATGTGTTCTGAACACAGTACTGTAAAACGTTTACTGATTCAAATTTGAATTTCAAATTTAAATGCATGCTGTTGTATCATATTTAGATCCTAGTGTAGGGTTAATTAGTATTAATTAATGAAATTAATTAATAATTTCGCTGTAAAATAGTAATTTTGAAAAAGTTTTAAAATTACCATTTTGCCCCTGCACTAAATTTTCGCTTCTGGGAGAATATGTCTCTTCATAATCAATGCTAGATCTTTGCGAAAACCCTTGTGCAACAAGTCATGCTTTATATCTCATGATTTCATTTTTCTTATTCCATTTTTGCACAAATACCCATTTGTATCCCACTGGCTTTACACCATCTAGTGTACGGACTACAGATCCAAAAGCTTCATATTTTGCAAATGAATTTAATTCTGCCTCGATTACATCTTTCTATTTTGGCCAATCATTTCTATGTCTACATTCTTCAATAGATTTAGATTCAAGATCCTCATTATTTTCCATAACACTGAGCGCTACATTATATGCAAAAATGTCGTCGACATCTATTTCATTTTGGTTCCATCTTTTTTCTATCATGATATAATTTATTGAGATCTCTTCTTTTTCACAAATTTCGGATACCTAATTTTTTTTTGAAATTTTATAATCAATTTTGTCTAGAGTCTCTTTAGGAGTTACTGCCTTCTCAATTCGACCATCTTGATTGTTTGCTCTTTTCTTTTCGAGGATTTTTATCTTTGGAATCGATTGGTCTACCATGCTTCAGGCATGCGTTAGACTCATTAGCACTAGTAGATTGTCCTACAGGGACATCAATCCTAATTGAAGCATTTGCAGTGGGTATATGTGATTTAGTTACTTTCTTTGGGTTAGTAAATGCATTTGACAATTGATTTGCTATAATTTGCAAATAAATTATCTTTCGAACCTCTTATTCACATTGCCTTGTGCGAGGATCAAAATGAGACAGTGATAATGCATTCCATGTAAGTTTCTTTTCTAGCTATCTATTCTCTCCCTCTAATGCTGGAAAAATTGATTCATTAAAATGACAATTGGCAAATCGTGCCGTAAATAAATCTCCGATCAATGGTTCTAGATATTTAATTATAGATGGAGATTTATATCCAACATATATTCCCAACCTCCTTTAAGGACCCATCTTAGTGCGTTGTGGTGGAGCAATTGGAACATATACCGCACATCTAAAAATTCTTAGATGGGAAATATTTGGTTTCCGACTAAAAACTAATTGTAAAGGGGAGAACTTATGATAACTTGTTTGTTCTGATATCACTTGCTCTGATACCACTTGTTGCAGATTTGGTATCATCCATTATAGTAGGAAGAAAGAAAAAATAAAATAGAATACATAATTAAGTACGTGGAATAGCTCAAGTGCTACTTCCATGGGGCATACAAGCTTCACTATGAAAGAGAAAATAATACGAGAGGAGAACACCCACTTTTATCTCTCATATACATACCTCTCTAAACTAGAAGCTATTCTTACAAAAGCTTTCTCAAAATCTCCCAAGGAGACCCTCTCATAGGCCTACCAATATCAGGGTCCTCGATGCTCCTAGATGCTTCCTGTAAAGTGAACTACTATATCATGCCTCTCCGCAGCTACTTTGTCTGATGCTCTGCTCTACCCACAATCTCATGTCGGTGTTCTGCCAGCATCTGCTCTGCTTGCTGTGCACCCACGATGCTCTGTCAGAGTCCCTTCCAGTGGCTGCTTGAGGTCCCTTTTTGGCTTTCTCAGTTTTGTTGCCCACAGGGCTATTTAAAGCCCTAAAATCCTTACTGTATCAAAGTTGCAGCTCGATCAAGACTCCAAAAGCTTCTCGACCATCCGATCGTGCCTTAGATCAAAAATTGATCATTGGATCGCACCCCATCATACCTCTGCATGTCTGATCATATGCTCTGATCTCCCTAGGATGCCTCACAGCCATTGGATTGCGACCAGCATCTCTCTCCATCGTTCGATCGTGCACAATGCTATGGGAAATGCTTGGATTCGATCTTTGATCCATCGTGGACCATGAGAAGCATAGGGGATAAGATGCACTGATCCATGCTGCCTCCTGTGGACCGCAGCACTTGGTAGACCATGGTACACTGCCATGCCTGCATGCTGGCTGGGCTGGCTCGCGCGCACCCGCATGTCTCCACTTTCGGCCGCGCGCCTGCCTAGGCCACGGCGCTCTCCCGTGCACTTGGGCCGCGGACTTGGGCTGGCCTGCCTGCAAGCCTGGCCGGGCCGTGGGCTTCTTCCTACGGGCCTGGCCCCCTTTTTCATGTCTTCTGGTCTGCATGCTGTGGGCCCCATTGCTCCGCACTGTAGGTACCACTGCTCCACATCTCTAAGCTCCTCGCGATGTGCATTTCGAGTGGACTTCTCTGCATTTAGATTTTTACTTCTGTGGATCAAATTCGAGATATTTTTTTCAACAATCTCCATCTCGACTCGACATTCAGCCTCCATCTAATTTTGAAAGTTTTTGGATCTTCTCACCCCCATGCCCTAAGAAAATCGCTTGCTACTCATGGATGGATAAACATGGAAGTCAAGCCAGATCGCTCGATTCCATCTCCATCATGTACTGTGCACCTCCTGACCTAAGATCTGCTCGAGGGAGCCATCAGGTGATGTCACTCATCATCTTTCTGAGTCTCCTATCTTGTGCCCAATCTATCTCCACCTAGAGCTCCACCTCGCATTGGACTCCCACTAGCATCTTCTATGTAGATGGCTCTTCCTTGCATAAGAGAGCATCGATCAACCCTTCATGATTGATCTCTATCTTGATTGCGTCTGTTTTCTCCATCTTCAATCTTGATCACCACTGTCGCAACATGCACTCTGATACCATCTGGCTCTGATATCAATTGTTGTGATATCACTTGCTCTGATATTACTTGTTGCAGATTCGGTATCATCCATTGCAGCAAGAAGAAAGAAGAAATAAAATAAAATACACAATCAAGTACGTGGAATAGCCTAAGTGCTACTTTCATGGGCATGTAAGCTTCATTATGAAAGAGAAAATAATACAAGAGGAGAACACCCACTCTCAACTCTCATGTACATACTTCTCTTAACTAGAAGCTATCCTCATAAAAGCTCTCTCAAAATCCTCCAAGGAGACCCTCTCATAGGCCTATCAGTATCAGGATTCTCGATACCTTTGGACGCTTCCTGTGAAGTGAACCACTACATCATGCCTCTCCATAGCTGCTCTGTCTGATGCTCTACTCTGCCTTCAATCCTCTATCAGTGTTTTGCCTGCATCTGCTCTGCCTACTGTGCACCCTTGACGCTCTATCAGACTCTCTCCCGATGGCTGCTCGATGTCCCTTCTCGACTTTTTTGATTTTGTTGCCCATAGGGCTGTTTAAAGCCCTAAAACCCTAACTGTATCGATGTTGCAGCTTGATCAGGATTCCAAAAGCTTCTCGACCATCCGATCGTATCTCAGATCGAAAACTGACTGTTGGATCGCTCCCCATCGTGTCCCTACACGTTCAGTCACATGCTTTGATCTCGCTGGGATGGCTCACAGCCATTGGATTGCGACTGGCATCTCTCTCGACCATCCGATCACACACAATGCCCTTTGAAATGCTTGGAAATGATCTCCGATCCACGATGGACTACTAGAAGTGCAGGGAAAATGATGTGCCGGTCCATGCTACCTCCTATGGACCACGGCACCCTGTAGACTGCGGTACACCACCACACTTGCAGCCTGGCTAGGCCGGCCCATGTGTGCCCACATGTCCGCATGTTGGGCCATGTGCCCACATGGGTGCCTAGCTACGGACTTGGGCTGGCCCGCCCGTAGGCCTGGCTAGGCCGTGGGCTTCTTCCTGCAGACCTGAGCCTTTTTTTCCTGTCTTCTGGCCTTCGTGCTGCGGGCCCTGCTGCTCTACACACTGCAGGCCCTATTGCTTCACATCTTCGAGCTCCTCGTGACATGCTCTTCGAGCTGGACTTCTTCGCAGCTGAATTTTCATTCCTATAGATTAAATTTGAGGTATTTTTTCCAACATTATTGGCCTGATGCGTACAAGTGCTATTGCATGTAAAATAGCATGTCCCCAAGCAGAAATGGAGAGTTTAGTTCTCATAAGTAATTGTCTAGCAATTAACTGGAGGCATTTAATGAATGATTCTGCTAAACCATTTTGTGTGTGGTTTATCCAATTGACATATAATAATCATTAAAAGCCTAAGATGTAAATTCACAAGCATTATCAAGATGAATTGTCTTAATTGCATAATCTAGAAAATGTGCTCATAATTGAATTATTTGCGCAAGCAATCTCACAAATGCCAAGTTGCATGTTGATAATAAACACACATGTGACCATCTTGTTGATGCATCGATGAAACCATAAAATATCTAAATAGTCCACATGATGGATTTATGGGCCCACATATATCACCTTGAATACATTCCAGAAATATAGGAGATTCAATCCCAACTTTAGCCGGTGATGGTCTAATAATTAATTTGTCTTGAGAACAGGCAACACACGAGAATTCATTAGATTGAAGAATCTTTTGGTTTTTCAACGGATGTCTGTGTGAATTCTCAATGATTTTTTGCATCATTATTGATCGGGGATGGCCCAACTGGTCATGCCAAATAATAAAATTATTTTGATCAGTAAACTTTTGATTTACTGTAGCATGTATTTCAATCGTACTAATATTCGTATAGTACAATCTGGAAGAAAAATTCGATAATTTTTCTAATACACATTTCTTACCCAAGACAACAGTTGTAATATAGAGGTACTCAATGTTTTTCTCTTTTATTGTCTTGATATGCTATCCATTACGATGAATCTTTAAAACTTAATAAGTTCCTTTAAGACTTAGCAAAAAATAATGCATCAAACTGTGTTCTTTCAGGTAATAGTATATTAGCTCTTTCAGAGCTTTCAATTAATTTTGTACTATCGGATATTGTATTGACATTGGCTTCTTCCATTATCAAATGAGAAAAATATTTTTTTATCTTTAAGTATGGTGTGTGTTGTTGCATTGTCTGTGAGACACATATCTTCATCATTGATCTTGGATCCAACTAAAGATTGAAGTTTTTCAATATTTTTCTTCATTAAAACAAGATATATAGTAAGAAATCTTATGAATTAACATATGAAAACATTGCACATGAATTTTATTATTGAAACCATAATGGGAAACTTACCAAACACAGGTAAAATTTCGTAATGACATTTCTTACTGAAAACATATTGAAAACATACTAAAAATAAACCTCAAACATACAAAAAAATACTAAAATATCTTCATTTTTAGATACTTCCATCACCAATCAAATGATCAATTCTCCCATCAGTATTTTCAAAGAAATCAGCAACATCCAAATGTGTTATATCAACATGGCTATGGTCAAAATCATCATCTTGATGTGCGAGATTTGTCTTTATATTTTTCTCCTTATCTTTCAGTGATTTTTGATAAAGTTCAATAAGATGTTTTGACGTATGATAGATATGTGACCAATGTCTTTTCATGCTGCAGTGATGACATAAATTTTCTGTATTCCATTTATTCAGTCCACTTTTATCTTTCTCTTATTTCTCTCTACTATTCTTCGTGAGATATATTCTTATAATTGAAAAAGTTATTACTGTAGCCACTACGATTATGATAATTATTGCGACCTTGACCGCATCCATGGCCACGCATATGACCTCATCCACGGCAAAAATTGTTAAATATTGTCACGTTCACTACAGAGAATGGAGCAGAACCAGTTTGGCGGACTTCATGATTTCTCATTAATAGTTCGTTATTTTGTTCAGCCACAAGAAGACATGTGATTAGTTCAAAGTATTTCATAAAACCCTTGTCATGATGTTGCGATTGCAGGAGCACATTTGCAGCATGAAAAGTAGAGAATATTTTTTTTAATAAATTTTTATTAGTAATATTTTCTCCACATAATTTCTATTGTGAACTGATTCTAAATATCGCTAAATTATACTCACTTATAGTTTTAAAATCCTGCAGTCATAAATGTATTAGTCATAATGAGCTTTTGGAGGAATCACTATTTTCTGATGGTCACATCTTTTCTTTAAATTTTTTTAAAGATCAAGTGGATCTTTTACAGTAAGTGTTAGTGAACGTAGGCAATTTCATGCACGTATTTTAATTAAATTAACCTAACATGCATATGATCTAATCATCAAATCAACCTACTCTAGGATCTATGACATGATATGTTGTATATAAAATCTGAAATAATCATATAATAAAATCCGCATGCATGGATATAAGCAGTAGATCATATCTACTTCTAATCAAAGTTCAGAACTTGATACCTAGTATAGATCAATGATCACTGTTGCTAAGAAACATGGTAAGGATGATCTTTGTTGGTTGCTTGCAGCCGCACATGTTGGGATGCGTAGACGATTTCATGCATGTATTTTAAAATTTTTTTATAAAAATTATAGTGAAAGATAATTAAATTAATCAAATTAATCTAACATGTATATGATCTAATCATCAAATTAACCTACTCTAAGATTTATGATATATTATGTTGCATATAAAATCTGAAATAATCCGAAGATAAAATCAGCATGCATGCATGTGAGCAGTAGATCACATCTACTTCTAATCTGAGTTCAGAACTCCATACCTGATCACGGATCGATGATCTCTGCTACTGAGAGACATGGTGGAGAGGATCCTTGCTGGTTGCTCACAGTCACATATGCATCCGATCTCTATGAGAAATTCACTCGAAGTCTCGATCTGATCGATCTTCTCGGGAGTGCTAGCTCGCGTGAAGACTTTCTTCTTGATCGATCTGAATCTTTTCTTCAAATCTTTGAAATCTTTTTAGAGATTGAAGATGAACTTCTGGAGGAGATGAAGAGATAAAAAAAAGATAGAGAAAAAAATAATTTTTTTCTAATTTATTGTCTCTTCCCAAACTCAAAGGATCAAAAATCTAAAATTCAGATTTTTGCGCACACCCCAAGAGAGAGGACCCTCTTCTATATTTTTCATACCATGAACCATGCCCAAACTTTCATCACGTGAAGAACTCTCTTTTAGTATCTTACACACATAAAAAAAACCATAAAAACTCCTTTTATAGGCATGTAAAGAGGGGGGTGAAGAGTCCTAGTGATCCTGGACTCTTACAGGATTCTGCCTTCCTTCACAGTTCCATATCCCAAAATATGCCAAAAAAATATGGAACGCCCCTTCCTATAGTTTTCCACATAAACCAGTTCTCCAAATGATGTCTCATAAAAAATATCCTCAAAATATCATACATATAAGGAGAAAAAAATTTATTGGCGTGGAGAGATTGATCTGGATGAGAACAAATTCTCCTGATAAAGAATATTTTGAAATCTAATTTTAAAATCTTCTTTTTATCAAAATCAAATCAAATTTGGATGTGAGATAGATAAGGAAAAAAAATCTTTGGTGTGAAAAAATCTCCCACAAAACAATTTTGTGTGTAGAAATATATAGCATGAAATCTGGGTTGGTGCAAGGAGAAGAGTCCTATTCCAATAAGGACTCTAAGTTTCCTTATTTGAATCCAAACCAAATCACATCTTGTTTAACCTAAATAAAATATATAAAACCTAATATAATTAGGTTCATAAATTTTTAATCAAATTTTAATCAAATTAAGAATTGATTGAACCAAAGTTTCGATCAAATCAGGGATGATTCTCTTTTAGCAATTAGATCATCTCATAACCTAATCGGATTAAACCTAATTGAATCTAATTCAATTAAATTTTATTTAATCCTCTTTTTTCAATTAAATTGAGTTAATTAGTAATATAATTGCTAATTAATTTTTTATTAATTCACTAACATTTGATAAATTAATTTATTACAACTTTTGCATAAGGTTAACCATCAATTGAATTGACGATTAAGCCCTTGAATGATTCTCAATCATTGATCAGCCACATGATCAGTCAGAAACTTCTTTTGAGTGTGACCCCACAGGTTTCAACTTAAGCTAGTAGTACAGAAACACCTTCCTGAACCAATCGATATAACCATCTAGCAATGGTGACCCGACATCCGGATAGATCGATGATGGCGAAGCAGCATTCAAGAACCTATTGGCATATGGTTACCGTATAATTCATTTCTTTGATCCTAATGCTCGAGGATGACCTAGGATTTAACTGTCAATCCTAGATAGGTCATCTATATTATATTTTAATCTTTTGCAAATCTATCACATGGATTACTCGGGCCCAAATTTTGCTAAATTGAAATACACCGATGCATATCTCCTACTAATTCGCAGGGGTAATTTCTTCTTGACTCATTCACTATCTTGACAAATATTTGACTGCATCCAAAAATCTTCCATCACTAAATTAGAAACTTAGTTAGTTTAACACCAAAGTACAGTGAGTTGCTTGCAGTCACCGTGATGATCTCAGATCGGAGGGACACTTATACCCATACCCTTCGTAAGCTACTCTTGACAGCAGAGTGCTCCGCAGTTGGCCACGTTCAATGATGATGTTGCTGGGAATAGTGTCCCAAAGTCAATCGTCAGCTTGTTGATGGTTGTGCTCTTTATTGTATTATTATATAAATTATAAATAAATAAAAGTTATTTTGATATTTTCATCATAAATTATTTCATCTTCTAATGAACTCCTGTGTTATAGTGAAGTCCTTAGGACTATTTAGACTCGACAAAAGAGGATTTGTCGTTTAGTCCTTAAACATATTCGCGATCAAATGATACGTTATTATCAAGGACAATAATGTTTATCAAGCATAGATCGTTGTGTGCCATATAGGTTGGTTGTCCTCTTAACCAAGGAGTGTGGAGATACTGGTATGGCATATAGGTGAGATGTAAAGGGACATCTACACTGAACGTGACCAATTCTGGAGCTATTTCTACTGTCAAGATTTGCTCTGATGGGATATGGGTATAACTGTCCCTCTGATCTGAGACCGCTACAGTGACTTGCAAGCAACTCACTGTACTTAGGCACTGGACTACTTGAATTTTTAATTCAGTGACGGAAGGCTGCTGGGTGTAGTCAAGTACTTGACTTATCGGTGCGTGTGTCAAGATGGGATTGACCACTCCAGTTCAGGAGCTGTGTATAGTCGTATTTCAATTTAACAAAACTTTAGCCAGGGTAGTCCTAGTGAGGAGTCACAGGACTGTTTGAGTTGAGCACAATTCGGATGATCTGATCAGGGTTGACAGTTTAACCCTGAGTCGTCCTAAACACAGGGGTCAAAAGGGATGAATTATACAGTAACCATATTCACATAGGTTCTGAGTGTTGTGATTGTGACTATTCAATCTTTCTAGATGTCGGGTACCATTGCTAGATGGTCACTTCGATTAGTACAGGAATTGGTTCCTGTGCTACCGGTTTAGGTTCGAACCTGTGGGGTCACACACATTAGAGGTTTCTATCTGATCTGATAGCTGATGAAGAGTCCTAATGCTCATGGACTATGAGTCCTATGTATCTGGGACTCTGTGATCGAGAATCAGGATTCTCTAATTACAAGTACCACACATTTTGGATACCGAGGTCAAGAGTCCTATTGGTTTGGGACTCTTCGATCAAGATTTCATATCGATGGACTTTGATACCCGATTGCCCATCGGATTTGAACTCAGTATTTATGAGAGGTTTAATTAGTAATTTGATCACTTATTAACTCAATTTGATTGAATAATTATTTTTGGATCAAGTCCAATTGAATTGGATTCAGTTGGGTTTGACCCGATTAGGTTAAGTGTTGACCTAATCGCTAAGGTGTTTTGGTCCCTGATCTGATCAGGGGTTGGGCTTAGTCAATTCTTGATTTGATTAAGATTTTATTGAGCCTAAATAAGCCTAATTAAGTTAGGTTTAACTTAGTCTAATTATGCTTAACCTATTTTGATTAGGTTGGTTCAATTATGATCAAACCACCTTTTGAATTCAACTTCCTGCGCCACCTCACTTCTCTGCGTCCATTTGAATTCACAAGAAGCAACTTCTCGTGAATTTTCTCCTACACAGAAGGCATCCCACGCCTACACTTGTGCACCAATTATTTGGATAAACATGATTTGGTAGCCATTCAAATTCAAAGGGTGTTTGAATTTAAATGGATAACTAATCCCATGCACCATGTCCTCATCCATTTTGTGCGCCCCTTGCTTTACACGAGAAAGAGTTTCTCATGTAAACTCTCCACGCACAAGAGAGCCCACGCCCTTCTTTTCTCATGCGTAGAGTGGATAGGAATGAGTTGGTTGGCATTTGAATTCAAATTCGATTTGAATTCAAATGAGCAACCACTTATCTTTATTGTTTCACACGGTAAAAATACTGCAAAGATGCAGTCTTGCATCATTTTAAAAAGGAGATAAGATTGGGCATGTGTAGAAGACATCTGAGAGAGAAGGGTGGCATGAGAGAGCTTTCCTGCATGAGAAAAGAAAAGAAGAGAAAAGAAGAGAGAAGTGGGCGCAGGCTTTTCTTGTGTACCCTAGAGTTTCTGCCTAGGGTTCGAGAAGTGAGAACGTGAGCTACGAGTATCGTGAGCCCACCAAATTTCAGGGAGAGCATCAACAACCTCTTAAGTGCATCTGCTGATGATCCAGAGTATCCAAAGAGTCGACAGATCAAGATCGAAGAAGTTTGATCAACATCGGTCATCAAAAGGGTTCAGCCACAAACTTGCATTCGTGAGGAGCCGATCAGATCGAAAGCCTCAAGTGGATGATCCGCAGAGGCCAGACACACTGTGTGGCTATATTGCAATGATCAGATCCTTCCGATGGTGATCAAATTACGATGATCAACTACCCACACAAAGGTAATGTGTTCTGAACACATAACAGTAAATTGTTTACTGTAGAAGTTTGAATTTCAAATTTAAATGTATGCTATGTATATATCATAGTTAGATCCTTGTGTAAGGTTTATATATATTAATTAATTAGATTAATTAATAATTTTTACTGTAAAATAGTGATTTTGAAAAAGTTTTAAAATTACTGTTTTACCCCTGCACTCAATTTCACTTCAAATGGTATCAGAGCGAGTTCTAATATATGATATATATATTTGCATGCATAGATTAAGTTGTAATCTAAAAGTTTAAATTTGAAATTTGAAATTCAAAATTTAAAATTTATTCAAAATTCAAAATTCAAAAATTTAAAATTCAAAATTTAAAATTTGAAATTTGAAATTTGAAATTTGAAATTTAAAATTTAAAAATTTGAAATTTAAAATTTAAAATTTAAAATTTGATTGAAATTTTAAATTTGAATTTCAAAATTTAAAATTCAAAAATTTGAAATTTGTTTGAAATTTAAAATTTAAAATTTAAAATTTAAATTTTGAAATTGGTATATTTAGATATACTTGATCCAAGTAGCAAGTAGTCTAATTGGGTTGGTTGCCATGGTCGTCCGGTCATAGGAGAAAAGTAAGGTTTAAAGGCCCTCTCCTCCCATTCGATGGGGTTCTCCTATGGTGGTAGGGGTGTCGCTGCAATTATATCCCATGCAGATAAAGCAGCAAAAGAACTTAATTGTAAAGGTTCAATTATAAAATTTATCATGAATGTATTAGATTAGATCTAAAGGAATATTCATGATTTATTTTGATTGAGTTATTTTCTATTATGTAATTAGCAATAGGATTGCTGTTTATGAAATGTGCTGATCTATTTGTGAAATGAGTCAACATATTTGATGAATAGAAAATAAAATCTTTCAAATTTGAAAATTATTTTTGAAATACCAAACTCTGACCCATCAGCCCAAATACTTAATTAAAAGAATTAAGTGTGGTCAAGTTGGTCTAGAATTGTGAATTAAGATCTAAGACAATTGCATAAACTTGTGGGTCAATTGGTTAGATGGATTAGGTCCATAATTGGGTTAGACCTAAGGTTAGCTTAAAAAAATAGACTAAATTAGAGTAATTGTTTCAATCTAATCAAAAGTTGAATTAGATTAGGTCAAGGATACTCTAGACTCAACTCCAATAGTTGTAGTTGAATGGGTCCATGTCTTTAACTAGACCAAGATGGACTTAATTCATGGCTACGCGGTGGAATCCTATTTACTAAGTTGATCAAATTAAAACTAATGACCCTGTGCTGACGTCCCACCATGCGGCTGCACCTTCTTATTTTTTTTTTCTTGTTCTTCTTCCCTTTCTTAAAGGGTCGACGACCAGAAGAAGATCCTCCCACAACATTCATCGACTCTTTTTGGAGCTAGTGGTCCTTCTCAAAGTTCTGCAGCAACCCCAACAAGCCGTGGTAGTTCACTGCAAGCTTTGTCATCTGAAAATGAGTAAGGAAGGAGAGGAAGGACTTGGGCAAAGAATTAAGGATCGCATCCTTACCGAGCTGCTCGTGCTAGGGAAAGCCCAGTTTACTTAGGTGCTCAATCATTTCGATCATGTACAGTACATGATCGGTGACTGAGGTCCCATCCCTCATCCGAGCATTGAAAATGGCACAACTAGTTTTGTGCCTTTCAACATCGTTAGGCGTGCCAAAGGAGTCGTTCAACATTTGAAGCATCTCCTGCGGTTGGGCATTCTCGAACCTGTGGCTAAACTCATCATTCATTGCCGTCAGCATTATGCATCGAATGGTGGTGCGGTCGTTGAGCCACTTCTGGTAAGTATCTCAGACCGTCCCTCTAGCATTCGAGGCTGGCTCCTCGGGTGTCGGATCTGTTACTACATAAAGGATCTGCTCATGCTCAAGGATGATTTTTAATTTTCGATACCAGCTATCAAAATTAGGTCCCATGAGTTTGTCATTATCTAATAATGATCGGAGCGACAGGGTAGTGACCATAGCTGCATAAAGAAAAATTAGACCTCTATTAGTATATAAATTATTAATACTAAAGACTTGGACTTTAGTCTAAAGTTTCTCCCAGTATTTTTACCAACTGGTAGCCTCAACCTCCAATTCGAAAAATTACTTTAAGTCTTTAGTGGATACTAGAATCCACACAGACCACACACGAGCCCAACTTTGGTTGGTCAACCCATGTGCATCTATGGGTAGGTTCATAACCAGTTGTTTCTTTAAACAACTTCTAGTAATTAATTTTGCCCCAGAACCTAATCAGTAGGCTTTGGCCTCCACTGAAAAGATCTGGTTAGGTCCAACCATTAACATAACTTGATTTGGTGAATCAGACCAATAAATGATCAGGTCCGACTTTGGCCGGCCAACCTGACCACCATCAGAAAGACTCAACCAAATTATCATACTATGAATGATAATTCCATTAGTCAATAAGCACCAGGCCTTTGGACCTCCAGTGATTATTAAACTAATGGACTCATTATCACTCACTTAATGGGAGGCTATGACTTAGTTATCACTATAACTTAATCATTTTAGGGACCTAATAATTTTGAGGATTTTATTAAAGGATAGAAGAGAAGAAATTAACCAGCCAATTTCAATTCTCCCACTGACTTCAACAAGTCAGATTAAAAAAAAAAGATTTAATTAAAGCCGTCATTAGGAGCACCTAAATCAGTCACACTGATTTACCTAATGATATGGGTGAGCCTTAATCATCAAGTGATCTAATCAAAACCTAACTCATCAGGTTGGCCAGGTAAGTGAGATCAGTGGTGGGGATATGCCATTAACTCGTCAGAGATCGAATCAATGCAAGTAGCTCCCACTTAAGAACCACTGATCAAACTACCGAACTTACCTTAGACACCAACTGGTTCAGACCAAGAAGTGCAAGCCCGACCAGAGCCAGACAGAGTGCTTCTTTTGCAAGAAGCAGGGACACTGGAAGAGGAACTGTCCTTTATACATTGCCTCCCTGGACCTGAACAGGCCGAAGAAGAAGCAAGGTAATTATATGATAACACCTTGTAATTTTTCTATTTGTGATACTACTGTCTGGGTATTGGATACCGAAAGTCCTTATCATATCTGTAATTCGATGCAGGGTCTGCAGGTCAGTAGGAGATTTGATGAAGATGAGAGATTCCTGAACGTTGGAGATGGAAGCAAAGTTTCAGTTCTAGCTTTAGGAATTATGAACCTTGTAATCAATTCTCGTAATGTAATTCTGAGTGAATGTCACTATTGTCCAAAATTTTTATTAAATATTATTTCTATAAGCCTTTTGGCCATGTACGGTTATGAATTTTTAATAAAAAGAAACGTTTGCAATATCATTTTGAATAGTGTTACAATGTTTGTTGGACAACTAAATAATAGAATTTACTTACTATCATAGCCTGTTAATGTGGTTCAAACCTCCGGTAAATGCCTTAGAATAAATAATGTGTTAGAAGTCTACCTTTAGCACTGTAGGCTAGGTCATATCAATAAGAACAAGATAAACAGGTTGGCTCAAGAAGGAATTCTTGAAGTTGATGATTGTGAATTACTTCCAACCTGTGAGTCCTGTCTTCTTGGGAAGATGACCAAGTCACCTTTTACTGAAAAAGGTGAGCGAGCCAGTGAACTCTTGGGTCTGGTACATTCTGATGTATGTGGACCCATGAGCTCAAGTGCAAGAGGTGGATATTTTTACTTCATAACCTTCACAGATGACCTATCGAGGTATGGGTATGTCTACTTAATGAAGCATAAGTCGGAGTCGTTTGAAATATTCAAACTATTCCGAAATGAGGTAGAAAAATAAACTGGAAAGTATATTAAAACTCTTCGATCTGATCGAGGAGGTGAATACCTTTTCAATGAGTTTCTGACATATCTTGGGAAGAATGAGATTCTCTCTCAGTGGACACCTCCTGGAACACCACAGCATAATGGTGTGTCTGAAAGGAGGAATCGGACCTTGTTGGACATGGTTCGATCCATGATGGGGTTTGCTGGTCTGCCGATCTTCCTCTGGGGATATACGCTCGAATCAGCTTGTTACCTTCTAAATAGGGTTCCGAGTAAGTCTGTAACCAAAATGCCATATGAGATATGGATAGGATGTAAGCCAGTACTCTCGCACCTTAGGGTTTGGGGGTGTCCGGCTTATGTTAAACGTTTAATTATAGATAAGCTTGGACCTAGGTCTGACAAGTGTTATTTTATAGGGTACCCAAAAGAGACCAAAGGGTATTATTTCTATCTAGTTGATGAGCAAAAGGTGTTTGTCAGCCTTAAGGCAATCTTTTTAGAAAAGGAGTTCCTTGGTGAAGGGACTGTTGCCTCTAAGGTCGAACTTGAGAAAGTTCGACAGGTGGAAAAATTGACACAAGTAGCTGAACCTGAACCGGATTTGGTTAGATCAGATCTGGAGCCCATTGTTCCTGCACCCTTAAGGCGATCTGGTAGAGTACCACGTCAACCGGATAGATACTATGGTTTCTTGGTCCGGAACGGCGATCCTGTCGAACTTGATGAAAATGATGAGGATTCGATCACCTACATGGATGCAATGCAGAGACCTGACTCTGAGAAAAGGCTAGAGGCCATGAAATCTGAAATGGAGTCCATGAAGGTCAACGATGTGTGGACATTGGTTAACCCACCCGAAGGAGTAAAACCCATAGGGTATAAGTGGCTCTTCAAGAGGAAGAGGGGCACAGATGGAAAGGTGGAAACCTGTAAAGCCCGTCTAGTTGCCAAGGGATATCGTCAATGTTATGGTATAGGCTATGACGAGATATTTTCTCTTGTGGCAATGCTCAAATCCATTCGGATTATGCTTGCGATAGCTGTCCATCTGGACTATGAAATCTGACAGATGGATGTGAAGACAGCTTTTCTAAATGGAGAGCTGGTCGAAGAGGTGTATATGATACAACCTGAAGGGTTCACATCCACAGATGAGTCTAAGGTGTGCAGGCTACAGAGGTCCATTTATGGACTTAAGCAGGCATCCCAGAGTTGGAACATACATTTTGATAAGACAATCAAGACGTATGGCTTCGTTAAGAATGGAGAAGAGCCCTATATTTATAAGTGGTCTAATGGTCCAGTAGTGGTATTTCTTGTATTGTATGTGGATGACATTCTCTTAATCGAGAATGATATCTCTGTATTATAGGGAATAAAGATTTGGCTGTCGTCACAGTTCTTCATGAAGGATCTGGAAAAAGCTTCCTACATCCTAGGAATGAGGATCTATAGGGATAGATCTAAAAGATTGCTTAGCTTATCCCAGTCCACGTACATTGATACTATGCTGAAGAGGTTTAGCATGGAGAATTTCAAAAAAGGCTATCTACCGATAGGCCATGGAATTTCTCTCTCGAAGAGGGATTGTCCGACAACACCTCAAGAGAGAGAGCGTATGGGTAGAATTTCATATGCTTCGACAATGGGATCTATCATGTACGCCATGATATGTACATGATCAGATGTGGCATACTCACTAGGGGTAGTGAATAGATACCAATCTGATTCAGGGGAGAATCATTGGAAGGTTGTTAAAATCATCATGAAGTGTTTAAGAAATACTAAGGACCAGTGGCTTGTTTATGGTGAATCGGACTTGAGACTTATAGGGTTTACAGATTCTAGTTTCCAGTCTGATCACGATGACAGCAAGAGTGTGTCGGAATTTATTTTTACCCTTAATGGTGGGGCTGTCTGCTGGAAAAGTTTCAAGCAGCACACTGTGGCTGATTCAGTTTGTGAGGCATAGTATGTCGCTGCATCAGATGCTACCAAATAAGCGGTGTGGCTGAGGAAATTTATCACCGAGCTCGAAGTAGCACCCTCCCTTGTTGGTCCAGTTCTGCTCTACTGTGACAGCTCTAGAGCCATTGCTCAGGCGAAGGAACCAAAGGCACACCAGCGGACGAAGCATATTCTGTGCTGCTGCCATCTCATCCGAAAAATCATGGATCGAGGTAACGTCGACCTTCAGAAGATCGATGGGAAGGAGAACCTGGCCGACCCATTTACTAAAGTCATTGCGGTGAAGGAGTTCAACAACTTCAAGTCGAAGATGGGTATTAGATACTGCACCGATTGGCTTTAGGCCAAGTGGGAGATTGTTGGGAATAGTATCCCAAAGCCAATCATCAGCCTGTTGACGGTTGTGCTCTTTGTTGTATTAGTATATAAATTATAAATAAATAAAAGCTATTTTGGTATTTTCATCACAAATTATTTCATCTTCTAATGAACTCCTATGTTGTGGTGAAGTCCTTAGGATTATTTAGACTCGACAAAGGAGGATTTGTCGTTTAGTCCTTAAACCTGTTCGTGATCAAATGATATGTTGTTACCAAGGACAACAACATTTATCAAGCATAGGTCGTTGTGTGCCATATAGGTTGGTTGTCCTCTTAACCAAGGAGTGTGGAGACACTGGTATGGCATACAGGTGAGATGTAAGGATACATCTGCACTGAACGTGACCGATTCTGGAGCTATTTCTACTGTCAAGATTTGCTCTGATGGAATATGGGTATAACTGTCCCTCCATCCTGAGACCGTCACAGTGACTTGCAAGCAACTCACTACACTTAGGAACTGGTCTACCTGAATTTCTAATTCATTGACGGAAGGCTGCTGAGTGTAGTCAAGTACTTGACTTGTCGGTGCGTGTGTCAAGATGGGATTGACCACTCCAGTTCAGGAGCTGTGTATAGTCATATTTCAATTTAGCAAAACCTTAATCAGGATAGTTCTAGTGAGGAGTCACAGGACTGTTTGAGTTGAGCACGATTCGGATGATCTGATCAGGGTTGACAGTTTAACCCTGATTCATCCTAAACACAGGGGTCAAAAGGGATGAATTATACAGTAACCATATTCACGTAGGTTTTGAGTGTTGCGATTATGACTATTCGACCTATCTGGATGTCGGGTATCATTGCTAGATGGTCACTTCGATTAGTACAGGAATTGGTTCCTGTGCTACTGGCTTAGGTTCGAACCTGCGGGGTCACACACATTAGAGGTTCCTATCTGATCTGATGGCTGATGAAGAGTCCTAATACTCATGGACTATGAGTCTTATGTGTTTGAAACTCTGTGATCGAGAATCAGAATTCTCTGATCACGAGTACCACACATTTTGGGTACCGGGGTCAAGAGTCCCACTAGTTTGGGACTCTTCGATCAAGGTTTCATATCGATGGACTTTGATACCCGATTGCCCATCGAATTTGGACTCAGTATTTATGAGAGATTTAATTAGTGATTTGATCACTTATTAACTCAATTTGATTGAGTAATTATTTTTGGATCAAGTCCAATTGAATTAGATTCAGTAAGATTTGACTTGATTAGGTTAAGTGTTGACCTAATCGCTAAGGTGTTTTGGTCCCTGATCTGATCAGGGGTTGGGCTTAGTCAATTCTTGATTTGATTAGAATTTTATTGAGCCTAAATAAACCTAATTAATTTGGGTTTAACTTAGCCTAATTGTGCTTAACCTATTTTGATTAGGTTGGTTCAATTATGATCAAACCACCTTTTGAATTCAACTCCCTGTGCCATCTCACTTCTCTGCGCCCATTTGAATTCACGAGAAGCAACTTCTCATAAATTTTCTCCCATGCAGAAGGCATCCCATGCCCACACTTGTGCACCAATTATTTAGATAAACATGATTTGTTAGCCATTCAAATTCAAAGGATGTTTGAATTTAAATGGATAACTAATCCTATGCGCCATGTCCTTATCCATTTTGTGCGCCCCTTGCTTTACACGAGAAAGAGTTTCTCGTGTAAACTTTCCATGCACAAGAGAGCCCACGCCCTTCTCTTCTCATGTGTAGAGTGGATAGGAATGAGTTGGTTGGCATTTGAATTCAAATTCGATTTGAATTCAAATGAGCAACCACTTATCTTTATCCTCTCACATGGTAAAAATGCTGCAAAGATGCGGTCTTGCATCGTTTTAAAAAAGAGATAAGATTGGGCATGCACAGAAGACATCTGAGAGAGAAAGGTGGCATGAGAGAGCTTTCCTGCATGAGAAAAGAAAAGAAAAGAAGAGAAAAGAAGAGAGAAGTGGGCGCAGGCTTTTCTTGTGTACCCTAGGATTTCTGCCTAGGGTTCGAAAAGTGAGAACGTGAGCTACGAGTGTCATGAGCCCACCAAACTTCAGGAAGAGCATCAACAACCTCTCAAGTATATCTGCTAATGATCCAAAGCATCTAAAGAGTCAGCAGATCAAGATCGAAGGAGTTCGATCAACATCGGCCATCAAAAGGATTCAGCCATGAACTAGCATTCGTGAGGAGCCGATCAGATCGGGAGCCTCATGTGGACGATCCGCAGAGGCCAGACACACTATGTGGCTATATTATGATGATCAGACCCTTTCGATGGTGATCAAATTACGGTGATCAACTACCCACACAAAGGTAATGTGTTCTGAACACATAACAGTAAATTATTTACTATAGAAGTTTGAATTTCAAATTTAAATGCATGCTATGTATATATCATATTTAGATCCTTGTGTAGGATTTATACATGTTAATTAATTAGATTAATTAATAATTTTTGCTGTAAAATAATGATTTAAAAAAAAAATTTAAAATTATCGTTTTACCCCTGCACTCAATTTCACTTCAGATGTATCCCTACATCTCACCTATATGCCATATCAGTATCTTCATACCATTTGATTATGAGGACAATCAATGTATATGGTACACAACGACCTACACTTGATATCGCTATCATCTTATTAATAGCGTATCATTTGGTCGTGAACTAATTTAAGAACTATGTGATAAATTCTTCTTTATCGATTAAAGTAGTCCTAAGAACTTCACCAGAACATAGGTGTTCATTAGAAGATGTAATCTTATGATAAAAAATATCAAATAACTTTTATTATTTATTAATTCATATACATTTATAATCAGCATAATCATCAAATAATTAGCTTTAGGATATATTTTCCAACAACTCCCACGTGGACTAAAGCCAATTAATATAGTATCATATATCCATCTTCAATTTATCATCTCAAAACTCCTAGATACCAAGGCTTTAGTAAATAGGTTGGTCAAGTTCTCCTTTTCGTCGATCTTCTAAAGATTGACGTCACCTTAACAAATTTTTTTGAATAAGGTGGTAGTGATGCAAAATGCTTGGTAATCTAATGGGACTTCAATTTCTTGGCATGAGCTATGGCTCCGATACTGTACAATACAGTAGGACCATCATCGGAGGGTGCCACTCCTACTTGCCAATGAACCTGTACAATCACATAGCTTCTTTGCAAGCATCGAATGCTGTAATGCATTCTGCCTCGCAATTTGAATTTGGCTATATTGCTCTGCTTGGAACCTTTCCAGCAGATTGTTCCATTATTTAGGGTAAGGATGTATTTCGATACGTTCTTGCTATTATTATGTTCAACTGAAAACTGAAGTCATACTCCATAAGTTTTAAGTCAGATTCTCTATAATCGAGTCATCGATTCTTAGTATTTCTCAAATACTTAAGGATGACCTTCCAGTAATTTTCATCCGAATCTTGTAAGTATCCACTCACTACCCTAGTGAGTATCCCATATCCGATTTCATACATGATGTAATGATAGAATAAATTCTACTCATAAACACCCTATGTATGCTGGACTGAAAAAACTCAAGCAGCCTCTTAGATCTATCTCTATAGATCTTCATCACTAAGATGAGAGATGCTTTTTCTAAGTCTTTTATGGAGAACAATAATAACAGTGAAATCTTTATTTCCTGTAATATAAGAAATGTCATTCTTGATTAAAAAAATTTTATTCACATACAAGATAAGAAATACACTCATAGAATTATTAACTCATTTGTATTTGTAGGGTTCTTCTTTGTTCTCAACGAAGCCATACATTTTGATCACTTATCAAAATGCACGTTTCAACTCCAAAATATTTAGCATTACCATAAGAAAAAATATTTCGTTATGGTCAATATGATAATATTGATAATATCCTTAGGTAACTAAACGAGCTTTGTAGATCTCCACCTTCTTATCTGTGCTACTCTGATCCTATTGAAGATTCACTTATACTCTATGGACATTATTTCTTCGAGTAGATCAATGAGTGTCCATACACTGTTGATCTTCATGGACTCCATTTCAGACCTATGACTCCAAACCATTAATCGGAGTTGAACATCTACATGGCATCTATGTAGGTGATCAAATCCTTGTTATTCTCATTGAGTTCAACAGGATCACATCCCAGATCTAGAAACTGAAGTTTCTGTCTGACGGATGTAGTACTCTATCGGATCTCCTTCATGATGCCTCTACAATGAATTTCAGATTTGATCTGATCAAATTTGATTCTATGGGTTCGGTTCTTCTACTTGTTAAATTTCATAAGTTTCACATTAAAGGCATCAGTACCTTCATCAAGGTACTCTTTTTTTGAAAGAAATGCCGAACAACTTTTATTCTTTAGCATGGTAGAGTTATATCCCCTAGATTTTTTGGGGTTATCCTACAAAATAATACATATAGGACCGGAATCCAACCTAATTGGTCTGTAATTGCTTGACATAAATCAAACACTCTCAAACCTTAAGATAAGAGAATATCGGCTTACGCCTGTCCATATCTTATATGGAGTCCTTGCGACTGATTAGTTTGGAATCCAGTTCAGAACATGACAAGTAGTCTCAAGAGTATAATCCTAAAAAGAGACTGACAGACTTACAAACCCCATCATGGATTGAACTATGTCTAACAAAATCGATTCCAATAAGAGAGAATCATATTCTCTTCTAGATTTGTTAAAAACTCACCGAAAGGGTATTCTCCTCTTTGGTCTAATCGAAGAGTTTCAATGCTCTTTCCAGTTTGTTTCTTAACCTTATTATGAAATTATTTAAATATTTTAAATAATTTAAATTTATGATAAATATGTTCGTAGATCCAATATATCAGTATGTATCAGATTCAGAACATCATTGGCTCATTCATCTTTTCCAGCAAAAGGTG
The DNA here is from genome assembly GCF_000442705.2 of Elaeis guineensis. NCBI lineage: Eukaryota > Viridiplantae > Streptophyta > Magnoliopsida > Arecales > Arecaceae > Elaeis > Elaeis guineensis. Next base: position 29,111,263 of record NC_025995.2, on the reverse strand, counting down.
ACTTGGTCATCTTACTGAGGAGATAGGATTGACAGATTGACAATGATTCATAATCATTGACCTCAAGCATTATCACCTGTTGATCCTTTTCTTATTTATATGATCGAGCTTAAATTGCCAAAGGTAGACTTCCATGACATTATCTACTTTAGGAAGTTTGTTTGATTGTGTACAATACACTAACAGACTGTGACTATTCATAAATATCATTTTTCAGTTGTCCATATAATTTTGACATCATTCATAATGATATCACAAAATCATTAGATAATAGTGATAATCACTAAAATAATTTTTTAGAATTGAAAATAGGCTCGATGATTCTTAAAATCAGGATTGGAACATAACTTCTATCTCCAATGTTCAGAAATCTCTTGCTATTTTCAAACTTTCTACTATCCTGAAGTCATTATAACAATTTGCATAGACTTCTGATATCCAATACTCAGGTAGTAGTGTCACAGATAGAGAAATTATAAGGTATTATCATATAAGTACCTTATTCAGTAACTCTTTGCTGATTTCACTTCTTTTGCCTATTCGGATCAAGGACTCTGCCAGACTAGGTTAATCTTAGACTCTTTTGTTAGTTCGAGCTCATTAGCTCAAGCACGACTCTTTTGCACATTTTTTTTTTCTTTCTCAAAGATTTATTATCCCACTAAAGATACATCTTTAGAGGTGAGAAAGAACTCCTTCAACATTTGAAAATTTTCTCCCACTGAGCATCATCAAATTTACAACTAAATTCATGTTCTTTGCTGCTCTCAATAACACCATGTGGTGATATGATCATTTGGCCACTTCTAATAAGTATCTTTGATCTCATCACATGGGTTGGATGTGAAAACTTCAGGTGCTGGATCTATAATCATATGTAGGATATATTCGTGCTCTAGAACTATTTGCAACTTTCGATATCAATTATCGAAGTTGGGTCCTATAAATTAGTCACTATCAAATAGTGAATGGAGCAACGTACATCTAGCCATAATTGAAAGAAAAATACAAGATCTCTATATTTATGAATTGATTGAGCCTAAAGATTTAAACTTTAGTCTAAAGGTTCTTCCACTATTTTAGTCGAATTGGTAGCCTCTATCTTTAATCCAAAGAATTATCTTAATTTCTTAGAAGATACTAGAATCCACACAGACTGCATACAAATCTGAGGATGGCTTGATCAACCCATATATATCTATGGGTAGGTACTCAATCAATTATTTCTTCAAATAATTTTTAATAATTAATTTTACTTCAGATTTTAGTTCAGTAGGCGATGTGCCTCCACTAAAGTTTCGGTTAGGTTAAACTATTAACATGACCTACTCAGTATTTTTAACTAATGAATGATCAGGCTCGAAGATGGTTCGATCAACCCAACCATCATCAGATAGTACAATAGAGTCATTATATGATGAATGATAATTCCATCATTCAAAGAGAACACCAGACGGATGGTGCCTGCAATGTCAATCAGAAATAATGGACCCATTATCATTCATCTTAATGAGAGGCTATGATCTAGTTATCTCCATAACTAGCTCATTTTATGGACCTAATAATTTAGAAGATTTAAGAATCAATTTAGAGAAGAGATGAGAAGAGATCAACCAGTAAACCACAATCCTCCCACTGACTTCACTAAGTCATTGAATTGGATCAGGTTCATACTAGTTGAAATGGTGCCTATATTAGTCACATTGATCAACCTTAATGGCATGAGTCAACTTGAATCACTTAACAGTCTAATCAAGACATAATTCATCAAATTGGCCAGATAAGTGAGATCGATGGAAGGGTCTGCTAAGCTTATCTTAGATACTATCAAAATGGTCAGATAAGTTCTCTCAATTAAAAACCATCAGTTGAAATATCGAACTTACTTTAGATATCAATTGGTTAATTAATTTTGATTTGATCAACCTAATGATTCGGGTTCAACCACTGAGCTATAATCAAGATCCATTTGATCTAATCAAAGACATGGACTTGACTATCTATAATTATTGTATTGGTTCTAGAAAAATTTTGATTTAATCTAATTCAATATTTGATTAGATTTAATTAATTTTTTAATTAGTTCATTAACTCTTTAATTCTAACTTTAGATCTCATCCAATTAAGAGGATCTGATTTGAGCTAACCCATGCCCCATGTTTTATGTAATGTCATTATATTTCAAATCATAATTCTAGATCTAATCAACTCAATACTTAATTCTCAATTAAATTTTGCATCAACATGATTAAGGTTATGGTTTGAAACAATTTCATCCTTTCATTTTGTAAATAATCTACAATAAATTTTATACAAAAATTTTTTATTCTGAAATTAGATTGACTCAATCACTATTGAGCCTACTACACAAGGAGATTGGGTTGACTCAGTTCAAAACTGGATCGGCTCAGTAATTGTGTGAGCATGATTCAAAGAGTTTCAAATTTAAAAATTCTTGCATAACATTAAAATAAAATCAATCATAATACTTTTAGATCATATCTAAAATTTTTTATGATTTAAAATTTTATTTTTTTATGATTAAAATAATTTTAATCATATAAATTAGATGTTTTATATTTCATACAACTTTGTATCACATACAACAAACTTAGGGTTTCAAGATCTAAGATTTTGTAGAAAAATATTTTTTTTTCACATTCTTCTTCATGGGATCTAATCACATGGCATCCCTACACATTATAAGAGCACCCCATCAAATAAAAAGAGAGAGCCTTTAAATCCTTCTTGCTCCTATGATCGGACGGTCTGGTGATCAACCCAATCCAAGTACTTACTAATCAGATCATCTAATCTAATCACATATCATATATACCTAAATTTTGATCTAATCTAAATTACATCAGATCTGATTACAATCTTAGATTATATCTAAATCAAATCATAAATATCATATGCATGATAAAAATCAGATGTTATCAACGATCAGCACAAACTAGGACAACCTTTTCACTGTAAGGGATAAATCCTACAGCAGGACAACCTTATGTCAGCTTGTGCGATCAATCATTAATTAAATTTAGATCAAAATATCATATACTAGATCTAAATAAAATTAAATTTTAAATTTAATATGTACATAAATCATATCATATAGAACCTAGGCTCTGATACCATGTTGGGATGCGTAGGTGATTTCATGCATGTATTTTGAAACTTTTTTATAAAAATTATAATGGAAGATAATTAGATTAATCAAATTAATCTAACATGTATATGATCTAATCATCAAATCAACCTACTCCAGGATCTATGACATGTTATATTGCATATAAAATCTGAAATAATCTGAAGATAAAATCAGCATGCATGCATGCATGTGAGCAGTAGATCACATCTACTTCTAATCTGAGTTCAAAACTTCATACCTGATCACAGGTCGATGATCTCTATTACTGAGAGAGATGATGGAGAGGATCCTTGCTGGTTGCTCATAGCCACACATATGTCCGGCCTCTATGAGAAATCCACTCGAAGCCCCGATCTGATCGGTCTTCTCGAGAGTGCTAGCTCGCGTAAAGACCTTCTTCTTGGTTGATTTGAATTCTTTCTTCAAATTTTTAGAATTTTTTTAGAGATTGAAGATGAACTTCTAGAAGAGATAAAGAATAAAAAAAAAGATAGAGAAGAAAATAATTTTTTTCTAATTTATTCTCTCTTTCCAAACCCAAAGGATTAAAAATCTGAAATTTAGATTTTTACGCATACCCCAAGAGAGAGGTCCCTCCTCTCTATTTTTCATATCATAAACTATGCCTATACTTCCACCATATGAAGAACTCTCTTCTAATATCTTACGCACACAAAAGAAACTACAAAAGCTCCTTTTATAGGCATGTAAAGAGGTGGGGTGAAGAGTCCTAGTGATCCTGGACTCTTACAGGATTCTACCTTCCTTCACAATTTCATATCCCAAAATATATCAAAAAAATATGAGATGCCCCTTCCCATATTTCTTTACAGTAAATTAGTTCTCTACTTGACCTTTCACAAAAAATCTCCTTCAAATTTTACACATATAAGGAGAAAGAAATTTATTAGCATGGAGAGGTTGATCTGGATGAGAACAGATTCTCCTGATAAGGAATATTTTGAAATTTAATTTCAGAATTTTTTATCAAAACTAAATCAGATTTTAATGTAAGATAGATAAAGAAAAAGACTCTTAGGGATGAAAAAATCTCACACAAAACAATTTTTTGTGTGGAGATATATGGTGTGCAATTTGGTTCGGTGCAGGGAGAAGAGTCATATTCCAATAAGGACTTTAAGTTTCTTTATTTGAATCCAAACCAAATCACATCTGGTTTAGCCCAAATAAAATATATGAAATCCAATCTAATTAGATTCATAAATTTTTAATCAAATTCTAATCAAATTAAAAATTGATTGAACCAAAGTCTTAATCAAATCAGGGATAATTCTCCTTTAATGATTAAATCATCTCATAACCTAATCGGATCAAACCTAATTGAATCTAATTCAATTAGATTTTATTTAATTCTCTTTATTCAATCAAATTGAGCTAATCAATAATCTAATTACTAATTAATTTTTTATTAATTCACTAACACTTGATGAATTAATTTATTACAACTTTTGCATAAGATTAACCATCAATCGAATTGATGATTAAGTCCTTGAACGATTCTCAATCGTTGATCAGTCATATGATCAGTCAGAAATTTTTTTGAGTGTGACCCCATAGGTTCGAACCTAAGCTGGCAGTACAGAAATACTTTCTTGAACCAATCGATGTAACCATCTAGTAATGATGACCCGACATCCGGATAGGTCGAATGATGATGAAGCAACATTCAAGAACCTATTGGCGTATGATTACTGTATAATTCATCTCTTTGACTCTATGCTCGAGGATGACCTAGAATTTAACTGTCAATTCTAAATAAGTCATCCATATTATATTTCAATCTTTTTCAAATCCATCACATGGATTATCCAAGCTCAGATTTTGCTAAATTGAAATACACTGATGCATATCTCCTACTAATTCGAAGTGGTCAATCCCATCTTTACTCACGCACCGACTAGACAAGTACTTGACTGTACCTAAAAATCTTTCATCATTGAATTAGAAATTCAGTTAGTCTGGCATCAAAGTACAGTGAGTTGCTTGTAAGTCACCGTGGTGATCTCAGATCAGAGAGATACTTATACCCATACCCTTCGTGAGCTACTCTTGACAGCAGAGTGCTCCGTAGTCGGCCATGTTCAGTGATGATGTACCCCTACATCTTACCGACATGCCATATCAGTTTCTTCATACCATTTGGTTATGAGAACAACCAATGCATATAGCACACGACCTACACTTGATATCGCTATCATCTCAGAAATAGTGTATCGTTTGATGCGAACCAATTTAAGAACTACATGATAAATCTTTTTTTATCAATCAAAGTAGTCCTAAGAACTTCATCACAACATAGGAGTTCATTAGAAGATGTAATCTTGTGATAAAAAATATCAAATAACTTTTATTATTTATCAATTCATATACATTTATAATCAGTACAATCATTAAATGATTGGCTTTAGGATACATTTTCCAACAACTCCCACTTGGACTAAAGCCAATCAGTATAGTATCATATACCCATCTTTGATTTATCATCTCAGAACTCCTAGATACCGAGATTTTAGTAAATAGGTTGGTCAAGTTCGCCTTTCAATTGATCTTCTAAAGATTGACGTTACCTTAACAGATTTTTCTGAATAAAGTGGTAGTGATGCAAAATGCTTGGTAAGCTAATGGGATTTCGGCTCCTTGGCATGAGCTATGGCTCTGATGTTGTACAATATAGTAGGACCATCATTGGAGGGTACCACTCCTAGCTTGTCAATAAACCTATACAATCACATAGCTTCTTTGCAAGCATCGAATGTTGCAATGCATTCTACCTCGCAATTTGAATTTGGCTATATTACTCTGCTTGGAACCTTTTCAGTAGATTGCTCTATTATTTAGGGTAAGGATGTATTTCGATATGTTCTTGCTATTATTTTGTCTAACTGAAAACTGAAGTCATACTCCACATGTTTTAAGTCAGATTCTCCATAATCAAGTCATCGATCCTTAGTATTTTTCAAATACTTAAGGATGACTTTCCAGTGATTTTTATTTGGATCTTGCAAGTATCCACTTACTACCCTAGTGAGTATACCATATCCGGTCTCATACATGGTGTAATGATCGAACAAATGCTACTCATAAATACCTATGTATGCTGGACTAGAAAAACCCAAGCAGCCTCTTAGATCATCTCTATAGATCTTCATCACTAGGATGAGAGATATTTTTTCTAAGTCCTTTATGGAGAACAATAATAATAGTAAAATCTTTATTTTCTGTAATGTAAGGAATATCATTTTTGATTAAGAAAATTTCATTCACATACAAGACAAGAAATACACTCATAGAACTTTTAACCTATTTGTATTTGCAGGGTTCTTCTTCGTTCTCAACGAAACCATGCATTTTGATCACTTATCAAAATATATATTTCAACTCCAAAATATTTAGCATTACCATAAGAAAAAATATCTCATTATGGTCAATATCATAATGTTGACAATATTCTTAGGCAACCAGACGAGTTTTGTAGATCTCTACCTTCTCATCTGTGCTACTCTGATCCTATTGGAGATCCACTTACACTCTATGGGCATTATCCCTTCGAGTGGATCAATGAGTGTCCATACACTGTTGACCTACATGGACTCCATTCCAGACCTATGGCTTCAAGCCATTAATTAGGGTAGATGAGTCTCTGATCTACAGTATAAAGATACTGAGCGACAAGTATAGATGGTTGTTAGAGAACAACTAGTACTGAGAGTGACCATATGAGAGATCACTTGAATTTCTATTCGATCGTCAGTGATTGTCTCGATGCTGTAGTTATGTAAATGATCCTTTGACTTGAGATGGTATAACTGCTCACAGTGAGACTACTGGAGTTTGACTGACACATAAACATGGATCTCAATGGATCCTTGTAGTAGATGTTGGCGACAGTTGATCCACTGTAAGAGTAAGATACGCATCAAGATAGAATCTATCGATCTTGATAGAAAGAAGTAGTCCTATAGGATTTGAGAGGCTAAGTCTGAGAGTCTGTGGCCACAACAGTGTGATTGTTGGAAAAAAAAATTTATAAGAATCACAAATAGACTTGAGCTAATCGAATCTATCATATGACTGATGATGAGGTTTGATGATTTATCTATGACCTACCATCTATTCACGATAGAGAGATTGAATCACACATTAACTGCATCTTGAGATTCATTTTTGATTTTACTGGATTGTCACTACATACTGCTAGGTATCACTGATGGATTGTGAGAGTTTACTAGGGTTACTCAGGATCGACAACCCTTGATGAGTTAGAGTGAAGTTGTTCCAATCTATTGAAAAGAGTTTCAATGATACTTTGATAGAGATTATTGTATATCTTACTACCAGATAGAATTAAACCTATGGGGTCATATAACAAAGAGATTAGATCTAGAATAAGCAATTAGACTTATAAAATATCAATTAAGTTTAGAATAAGCACATGGTTGATCCAATTTTCTCTTTATATTTGATTTTCTTACTTGATAAGATAATTCAAACTTAATTATCTGCTAATAATCTAAATGAATTAGATTTATTAGATTCTAATTGTTGGGTGCTTAAGATTTTGGATCAAATGAATTAAGGATGCAAGTCTTTAATTTATTTCTTGGATAGTTTTGATGGGGCGCCACTTGATTTGATCAAGTTGGGCATGTCCCACCTTTAGAGGGCTTGTGGATCCTTGATGGGGCATCCCTTGGGTACAAAAGAGGGTGTAATTTTATAGGTGAAAGAGCTCCAAGAGTTGGTGCCTAATAGGTTTTCTAAAGAAAGTTGAATAACTTAAGTTACTTGGAAATCTAATATAAGTAGGACTTATATTTAGTGCTTATTTGGTTTTGAATAGGATTCAAACTTTATACCTATTTAAAGAAACCTCTCCTAACATCCCTAGGCAATCAAACCAGAAGCCTCACACCCCTTTAGAGTGCCCCACGCCCTCTTTTCCTCTCCCCTTCTTTTCTCCCTTGGACATCCACATGCCCTCTCACTTTGGGCATCCCTCCTTCTTCCACGTCCAAGGTGGTTGGGCATCATCTCTTGTGCTGGTTTCTACTCCATAGTTGCAACATAATTTAAAGAAGAAAAAGTAAGAGAAAAAGAGAAGAAAAAGATTAAGGAAAGGATCAAAGAGTTAATCACGATCCAGATTTCATTCAGATTCACAGGTTGATTTTTTTTGAAAAAAAAAATTAATTTGAAAAGGACTATTCCAGACTGATTTTGAGTGGATATCCGTAGTGACTAGGCACTTATGTGACTAAGAGAGAGCTTATTCTCTTCTAGATCCAGATTTGAAGAAAAAAATTATGAAATACGTATGTGATTCGATCACATATTAAATTTCAACATATGTTTAATTTCAGCATATAAAGTAGATCCTTATGGTTTATATTTTATGCATGCATAATATAGATTAAAAGAAATTTTAATCTTCTATTCCACTATGATATTTAAAAAATAAAATTTTTAAAACATACATGCATGTCCCGGCATGAAAAATCCAATAGTGGTATCAAAGCCACGGGTTTTATATTTATGAACTTGACATACATATTTTAAAAAAAAATTTAAAATCTAATTTTTTTTATACATGAGCTGTATAGATGAATATTTTAAATTTTAAATTTATTTTTAGAATATATAAATTTTTAAAACATACATGCATGTCCCGGCATGAAAAATCCAATAGTGGTATCAAAGCCACGGGTTTTATATGCATGAAATTGACATACATATTTTGAAAAAAAATTTAAAATCTATTTTTTTAATACATGAGATATATAGATGAGTATTTTAAATTTTAAATTTATTTTTAGAATATATAGTTGATATGTTTAAGCATGCATAGATCTGAATTTTGATTTAGAACGATTTTTAGTTCATGTTCATATGATATGTAGATGCATACATAAATCTGAAATTTTATTTGATTTGATTTATGATTTATATATGAGATATGTGATTGTATGTTTAGGTCATAAAATTTATTTTTGATGTGATTCATGATTTGTATATGAGATATATGATATTATGTATTGATCTGAATTTTATTTAGATCTAAATTTTACATGCATATATGAGATATATGTTTGTATGTTAAATCTAAAAATTATTTTATAATTTAAAACTTACCTTTCATATAAAAAATTTAGATCTAAAATTTTGTTTTAGAATTTAAAATTTATGTTTATGCATGAAGATTTTGGTTATGGAAAAATCAAAAGTTAGGTCATGTAATTGGATTGCATCTAAAGTTTATGATTTGAACATTATGGGTCTAATTCGATTAAGTAATTGATCAAATCGAGTCAAGTATTGATTAGGATTAGATCAATTAAATTATATGATCAAGTAATTATTATTGATCAAATCTATTGAATCACATATATAGAATCAATTAACCTAAGGACCTAATTCGGCTCAATGGCTTGAGTCTAATTTACTTGAGTTGACCTATTTGGACCAATTGATCTATTGATGTCTAAGATAAGTAATTGAGAGGTGATTATTTAATTAGTTCTATTAGCTAATCTGACCAATTTATTGGTATCTAAGAAAAGCAATGGTGGGACCCCCACCGACCTCCACTTATCTGGTCAATTTGGAAGATTGAGTTTTCAATTAGGTTGCTTGACATTTTTGGTTTGGCCCATGTCAATTAGATCGATCATATGATGATTAATTAAATGAGGCCTAAACCTAAATCTCTCTACAAATATTAAGTCCATAGATCTCCACCATTGTAGATGTACGGGCATGCTACTGGTGTTGATTGTTCTCGACTGGTTATAGTGGTTCAGTTGCACTAAGAACTGAAAGAAATATGCCCTACAAACCAATCGAAATTTATATTTAGATGGATTTTCTTTATAATCTTTCACACACATGTATTGATTTTTTATAAATAAAAAGTATTTTTCATTATATGCTGCATCTTACTTTCGTAATGATTATCATGAACTCCAAAAATTAGGACATGGGTTTAGGATTATGATGAGATCATACTTATGAGACCTAAAATCTTAAAAACTCTAATTTAGAATATTCCTAATCATAAGAGCATTGAGTAGGAAATCAATGTTTCGGATAGACTAGTAATTCCTATGTATGCTCGATGGAGAAGGTGGCTGATCTCATAAGCCACCTGTATAAGACACTAATACAAGAAAGTGGGTGCACATTAAAGAATGAGTTCACTGAATTGATCCAACTTAAGAAATATCTTATGAAATTTACTTACCCGTCAAAAGATATTTTCTTATAGTGGGAGTTGTGCATGTAATCCTTTGACTTGAGACTACCATAGAACCTTGTATACATAAATCCATATTTTTGGTGCATACTCATTCATAACTTAGTCATGTATGGGGTGTTCTGAATATGGTAGAATATGTATGGAGGTTATGAGTAGGTCAACATGGAATCGATCACTCCTGGTAAGAGGAGATCGCTGAAGGAACCAGATCTAGGATTTTAGGGTTAGACCTTGAAACTTTTTTAAGATAATGCAGTGGAAGATAAATAAATCAAAATTTATTTTATAAAATTAAAAAATCTTTAAATCTAAAATTCTATTACATGATTATTACATGGAATTAAATTAAAAATTAAAACATATAGAGAATGAACTATATGTTGATCATATCAACATGTTTCTATGCTACATCTAATGTATATAATAAATAATATATCAGATCTATTACCTTGCAAGTTAGACATTCAAACCTTGCTGATCCAGGCTTGAGGATGATGTTGCGAGCTGCACATATATCCAGCCTCTAGGAGTCATCCACACGAGCCCACGAATCTCGATCAGAAGTCCTGCTCCAGAAAATCAGCACAGTATGCTAGTACTGCGCTGATCCTTCTTCGATGGTTGATCAGGTGCCTCCTTCTTCTTGATTTAGACTCTTCCAAAAATGAAAAGTAGGAGAAGGAGTTTCAAATCTAAGACACTCTCAGAAAACTCAAGATGGAGGAAGGAAAGAGATGAACACAACAACCCTAGAAGAAGACCCTCTTCTTCTTCTCTTTTCTCTCTCTAGATGCCCTATCTTGTGTCTATTATATCTCCATGCCCCAACTTCTTTCTCTCTAATTTTTGGATGCCCCAAAGATCTCTCTTTGATCTATTTTTGGCAAAAATTTTGTAAAAAAATTTATTTTATATAGAGAGATATGATAGAGTCCTTTTCTAGATCAAATACCTAGTCAAGGTTTATCCAAATATGGCAAGATAAGGGGCACCCAACTCTTGGGCGCCCCCTCCTTCTTTTTGTGCGTGGACTAACAGCAAAGGGTGCCTATCAAGTGCCATAAAAGTCACAAAAATCTTAAGAAAATTTTGGATAAAATCGATGCAAAAAGAAAAGAGTTTTGGATTTCTAAAACTCTATCTCATAGAATTTGAAATCCAAACTTATTTCTACTTTGATTTGATCCACAACCATCTTCCATGTAAGAAAGAAGAGAGAAAACTTTTTGGGCATGGTGAAGACCTGGGAGAGGATTTTTGTCACACAAAATAAGAGAAAATTGGCATGGAATAAGAGAGGGCGTAGGGGGCTTCTGTGGTGCAAGGTAGAATCCTAGTCTTACTAGGATTCTATCTTATGACTTGTTTTAACTTGGTTTCTCAAACCAAATCAAACCAAAATTAGATCAATCTAATTAAAATAGATCTTAACCCAATTAAAAACCTAATTTAATCAAATTAAATTATATTTATATTTATTTTAATTTTTTAATCAAATTAAAAATTAAGTTGACCCAAGTCCTAATTGAACTAGGACTAATTTTTCTTTGCACTTGGCTTATCCAATAAACTAATTGAACTTGATCCAATTAAGTCCAAACTAAATCTAATTAAATCATATTTAATTAGACTTAATCTCAATCTATTGGCTTAATCAAATTAAGTCAATTAGCAATCGAATTGCTAATCGATCCTCCTGCAACACTTGCACTAGGTTAAATGTCAATCATATTGATTGTTTAACCCTAGAACGATTCTTAATCATTGATCAACTATCCGATCGGATCATGAACTCTAATGTGTGTGACCTCATAGATTCAAACCTAAATCAGTAGCACAAAAATAAATTTATGTACCAATCGAAGTGACCATCTAATAATGGTATCCGACGGTCAGATAGGTTGAATATGTAGAACAACATCTTTAGAACCCATGCGGATATAGTTTCCATATAATTCATCTCCTTGACCAAAATGATCATAGGACATCTCAGAGTTCAACTGTCAACTCTAATCAGGTTGTCCATATTGTATTTCAAAATATCAGATCCATCTGATGGATTACCCTGGCCAAGGTTTTGCTAAATTGTAATACAGCGACTCATTTTTCTCCAACTCTTGGAGTGGTCAATCCCATCTCGATCACACTCTGACTTCGAAAGTACTTGACTGTGTCCAGAAGCCTTCCATCACTGAATTAGAAATTCAGTCAGTCTAGTACCAAAGCACAGTGAGTTGCTTGTAAGTCACTGAGGCGATCTCAGGTCTAAGGGATACTTATATCTATATCCCATCAGAGACATTCTCGACAGCAAAATGCTCTGAAGTTGGTCATGTTTCATGACAATATATCTTTACATCTCATCTGTATGCCATACTAGTATCTCCACACTCCTTGATTAAGAGGACAACCAACCCATATGGCCTACAGCGACCTATGCTTGATAGAAGCTGTCGTCCTTATTAATAGCCTAACATTTGATCGTGAACAATTTTAAGGACTAATCGATAAATCCTCTCTTTATTGAACTTAAATAGTTCTAAGGACTTCATCATAACAACGGAGTTTATTAGAAGATGAAAACTTATGATAAAAATATCAAAAATATATTTTATTTATTAACAAATCAATTATAATACTTGGTTGTTCAACCGTCAACAGCTTGACGATTGACTTTTGGGATATATTTTCCAATAACTCTCACTTGTCCTAAAGCCACTCGGTACAGTATCTAATACCCATCTTCGACTTGTGATTGTCAAACTCCTTTATCGTCAGAGTTTAGTGAAGGAGTCGGCCAGGTTCTCCTTTCCATCGATCTTCTGAAGCTCGACGTCACCTCGATCCACGATCTTCCAGATCAGGTGAAAGCGGTGCAAAATATGCTTCGTCTGTTGGTGTACTTTGGGTTCCTTCGCTTGAGCTATGGCACCAGTGCTGTTGCAGTAGAGCAAGATCGAACCATCGAGGGAGGGTGCTACTCCGAGCTCGGTGATAAATTTTTTCAGCCACACAGCTTTCTTCGCGGCATTTGATGTTGCGATGTACTCCACCTCACAAATAAAATCTGCCATATTATGCTGCTTGGAACTCTTCCAGCAGATGGCTCCACCATTCAGAGTAAAGATATAACCCGATATACTTCTGCTGTCATCATGGTCAGATTGAAAGCTGGAGTCTGTGAACCCCACATGTTTCAGATCTGACTCGCTATAAACCAACCATTGGTCCTTAGTATTTCTCAAATACTTAAGGATGGTTTTAACTACTTTTCAGTGATTTTCTCTAGGATCAGATTGGTATCTACTCACTACTCCTAGTGAGTATGCCACATCTGGCCTTGTATATATCATGACGTACATGATAGACCCCATGACCGAAGCATATGGGACTCTACTCATATGCTCTCTCTCTTCAGGAGTTGTCGGACAATCCTTCTTAGAGAGAGAAATTTTATGGCCTATCGGTAGATAGCCCTTCTTGAAATTCTCCATACTAAACCTCTTCAGCACAGTGTCTATGTATGTGGACTGGGATAACCCAAGCATCTTTTTAGATCTATCCCTATAGATCTTCATCCTTAGGATGTAGGATGCTTCACCCAAGTCCTTCATGGAGAACTGTGATGACAATCAAACTTTTATTCCCTGTAGTGTGGGGATGTCATTTTCGATTAAGAGAATGTCATCCACATACAAGACAAGGAATACCACAACTGGACCATTGGTCTATTTATAGATGCAGGGCTCTTCTCCGTTCTTAACGAAGCCATACGTTTTGATCACCTTATCAAAATATATGTTTCAACTCCGAGAAGCTTGCTTCAATCCATAAATGGATCTCTGAAGCTTGCACAACTTGGACTCATCTGTGGATGTAAACCCCTCAGGCTATATCATATACACCTCTTCGATCAGCTCTCCATTCAGGAAAGCTGTCTTTACATCCATCTGTCAGATCTCATAATCCAGATGGGCAGCTATTGCAAGCATTATCCGAATGGATTTGAGCATTGTCACAGGAGAAAATATCTTGTCATAGTCAATACCATAATGTTGATGATATCCTTTGGCAACCAGATGGGCTTTATAGGTCTCCACCTTTCCATCTGTGCCTCTCTTCCTTTTGAAGACCCATTTACACCAATGGGTTTAACCCCTTCAGGTGGGTCAACCAATGTCCATACATCGTTGACCTTCATGGACTCCATTTCGGATTTCATGGCTTCAAGCTATTTTTTGGAATCAGATCTCTGCATTGCATTTATATAGGTGATCGGATCCTCATCGAGTTCGATGGGATCACTGTCCTAGACCAAAAAATCGTAGTATCTGTCCGGCTGACGCAGTACTCTATTAGATTGCCTTAATGGTGCAGGTACATTAGGCTTTGTATCTAATCTAATCAAATCTGACTCAGGTTCAACTGTTGGTGTCGGTCCTTCTACTTGTTGAAATTCATCAAGTTCAACCTTAGAGGCAACAGTTTCCTCATCAAGGAACTTCTTTTCTAAAAAGGTTGCCTTAAGGCTGACGAACACCTTTTATTCATCAGCATGGTAGAAAAAATATCCTTTGATTTCTTTGGAGTATCCTATAAATGTGCATTTGTCAGACCTAGGTTCGAGTTTATCTGTAATTAACCGTTTGACATAGGTCGGGCACCCCAGACCCTAAGGTGTGAAAGTGCTGGCTTACGTCCTGTCCATTTCTCATATGGAATCTTAATTACAGACTTACTTGAAATCCTATTTAATAGATAATAAGTCGATTCGAGTGCATATCCCCAGAAGGATATCGACAAGCTGGCAAAACCCATCACAGATCGGATCATGTCTAACAGAGTTCGATTTCTCTTTTCAGACACACTATTATGTATGTGAGAAACTCACTAGAAAGGTATTCCCCTCCTCGATCAGACCGAAGGGTTTTAATACTCTTCTCAGTTTATTTTTCTACTTCACTTCAGAATCGTTTGAATATTTCAAATGAATCCGACTTATGTTTCATCAAATAGACATATCCATATCTAGATAGATCATCCATGAAAATGATGAAGTAAAAATATCCACCTCTAGCACTTGTGCTCATGGGCCCACATGCATCAGTATGTACTAGGCCCAAGAGCTCAGTAGCCCTCTCACCTTTTCCAGTAAAAGGTGACTTGGTCATTTTACCAAGAAGACAGGACTCACAGGTTGGAAGTGATTCACAATCACTGACTTCGAGGATTCTCTTTTGAGTCAACTTGTTTATTCTGTTCTTGTTTATATGACCTAGCCTACAGTGCCATAAGTAGATATCTGACATACTATCTAATCTAGGGTGCTTGCCAGTATAATAGACTCTTATCGGGCTTGATCTTTCTGGCTAGCCCTGCACAGATGTCCCAGCCTGAACTTGCACCTTCTTCACTTTCTTCTTCTTCCCTTTCTTAAAGGGTCGAGAATCAGAAGATGAACCTCCCACTAAGTTCACCGACTCCTTGTGAAGTTGGTGATCCTTCTCAAAGTTTTGAAGCAACCCCAGTAACCCATGGTAGTTTACTTCAGCCTTTGTCATTCTATAATGAGTGAGGAATGGGAGATAAGACTTGGATAGCGAGTTCAATATTGCATCTTTCTCAAGCTGCTCATGCAAGGGAAAGTTGAGTTTGCTCAAATGCTCCATCAGCTCGATCATGTACAATACATGATCAGTGACAAAGGCACCATCCCGTATTTTGGCATTGAAGATGGCATAACTAATCTTGTGTCTCTCCACATCATCGGATGTGCCAAAGGCATCCTCCAACACTTGAAGCATGTCCTTTGGCTGAGCCATCTCAAATTTATGATTGAACTCGTCGCTTAGGGTAGCCAGCATGATGCAGCGCACCATGGTCTGATCATCGAGCCACTTTTGGTAAGTATCTCTGACTGTTCCACGTGCATTGACAGCTGGCTCCTCAGGTGCAGGATCTGTTATCACATATAGGATCCGTTTATGCTCTAGAACTATCTTCAACTTTCGGTACCAGCTACTGAAGTTGGGTCCCACCAACTTATCATTGTCCAACAATTATCGAAGCGATAGGGAAGTGGCCATATCTGCACAAAGAAAAATCATAACCTAATTAGTAATTGATTCATTAAACCTAAAGATTTGGACTTTAATCAAAAGGTTTCTCCCACTATTTTATTTGAATTGGTAGCCTCTACCTCCAATTCAAAGAATTATCCTAATTCCTTAGTGGGTACTAGAATCCACTTAGACTGCACACAAGTCTAACTTTGGTTGGCTAACCCATGTACATCTAAGGGTAGGTTCATAACCAATTATTTCTCTAAATAATTTTTAGTAATTTTAATTTTACCCCAGTCCCTAATCAGTAGGCTTTGGCCTCCATTGAAAAGATCTGGTTAAGTCCAACCATTAACATGACCATAGTTGGCCCATCTAGCCAATGAATGATTAGGTCCAACTTTGGTTGGCTAACCTAACCACTATTTAGAAAGATGCAGTCAAGAAATTATATTATGAATGATAATTCCATCAGCCGATAAGCACTAGGTCTTTGGGCTTCCAATGATTATCCAATTGATGGACCCATTATCATCCACTTAATGGGAGGCTATGATCTAGTTATTACCATAACTATTTTATGTTAAGGACCTAATAATTTTAGAGAATTTAATTGATTTAGAGGATGAGGTTAGATGAACTAGCTTATCATGATCCTCCCACTGGCTTCACTAAGTTAGCTTAAAGGAGACCATTAAAAGGGCTGGTCTAGGAGCACCTAAATCAGTCACACTGATTTATCTAGCTGACATGGGTCAGCTCGAATAGTCAAGTGATCCAATCAAAATATAATTTCACCAAGAAGCCAGATAAGTTCGATCGATGGGAGGGTCTGCCAAAGCTTGCGTTAGACACCATCAGAAATGACCAGATAAGCGGGCTCCCAATTAAAAACCACCGGTATGATTTATCTTAGACACCAACTGATTTAATTAGTTTTGATTGGATCAACCTAACAGTTCGTGCTAGACCGCTTAGCCAAGAATCAAGTCTATTTGGTTCTCGTTAAAGACATGGACTTGACCAACTACAACTATTGTAATTGATCTAGAAAATTCTTGACCTAATTTAAGACAATAATTGATTAGATTTAGTCAATTCTCTAATTAAGTTCATCTTTAATCTAACCTTAGGTCTAACCTAATTAATGGACCTAATTCTCACTAACCTATTAACCCAATGTGTTATGGTTTGTATCTTAGGTTCTTCAATTCACAATCCTAGAACCTAATCAAAATAACTTCTTAATTCTCAATTAAGTTTTGAGCCGAGGATTGGGGTTTGGCTTTTTGAAAATAATTTTTATATTTGTAAAATAATTTTACAACATGGTTCCACCAACCAAGTTGCATATTTGATTTATAATCAAGATGCAAATGAAATAAATATGAAACTACTTTAGATCTAATCTAAACAAGTTCATGTAATTGAAATAATTTTAACTTTAAACTGCATAAATTTTTCAAATAAAAATATGATAATTCTTTGCACAGGTTATATTAACAAAGATATTTTATTTTAGATTTAAATATCTTTTAAATCTAATAAATTATAAATTTAATCTAGATCATATCTAATAAATTTATGATAAAAGATAGATCTACACAAACTAGGACAATCTTTGCACTGTAAGGGATAAACCTTACAGCAGGACAACCTTGTAGTTTGTGATTGATCTAAAAATTTTAATTTTAGATTTAATAATTAGATTATTAATTAGATCTAATCTAAAAAATAATTTAAGTATATATAAATAATCATGTAATAAATAATCTAGGCTCTGATACCAATTGAAAAAACCAGATCTAGGGTTTCAGGATTAGATCTTGAAATTTTTTCAAGATCATGCAGCAGAAGACTAAAATAAATCAAAATTTATTTTATAAAATTAGAGAATCTCTAGATCTAAGATCTTATTATATGATTATTATATGATATTAAATCTAAAATTAAAATATATAGAGAATGAACTACATGTTGATCATATCAACATGTTTCTATGCTACATCTAATGTATGTAATAAACAATAGATCAGATCTATTACCTTGCAAGTTAGATATTCTAACCTTGCTGATCTGGGCTTGAGGATGATGTTGCAAGCTGCACATGCATTCGACCTCTAGGAGTCATCCACATGAGCCCACAAATCTCGATCAGAAGTCCTGCTCTAGAAAATTAGTACAGTATGCTAGTATTGCGCTGATCCTTCTTCGATGGTTGATCAGGTGCCTCTTTCTTCTTGATTTGAACTCTTCCAAAGTTGAGAAGTAGGAGGAGGAGTTTTAGATCTGAGACACTCTTAGAAAACTCAAGATGAAGGAAGGGAAGAGATGAATACAACAACCCTAGAAGAAGACCCTCTTCTTCTTCTCTTTTCTCTCTCTAGACACCCTATCTTGTGTCTATTATATCTCCATGCTCCAACCTTCTTTCTCTTTGATTTTTAGATGCTTCAAAGGTCTCTCTTTGATCTATTTTTTATGAAAATTTTATAAAAAAATTTATTTTATATAGAGAGATATGATAGAGTCCTTGTCTAGATTAAATATCTAGTCAAAGTTTATCCAAACATGGCAAGATAAGGGGTGCCCAACTCTTGGGCGTCCCCTTCTTTTTTTTGTGTGTGGACCAACAGCAAAGGGAACCTATCAAGTTCCATAAGAGCCATAAAAATTTCAGAAAAAAATCTGGATAAAATCAGTGCAAAAAGGAAAGAGTTTTGGATTTCTAAAACTTTATCTCATAGAATTTGAAATCCAAATTTATTCCTATTTTGATTTGACCACAACCATCTTTCATGTAATAAACAAGAGAGAAAACCTTTTGGGCATTGTGAAGACCTGGGAGAGGATTTTTGTTGCACAAAATAAGAGAAAATTAGCGTGGAATAAGAGAGAGGGCGTGGGGGGCTTATGTGGCGCAAGGTAGAATCCTAGTCTTACTAGGATTCTATCTTATGACTTGTTTTAACTTAATTTCTCAAACCAAATCAAATCAAAATTAGATCAATCAAATTAAAATAAGTCTTAACCCAATTAAGAATCTAATTTAATCAGATTAAATTAGATTTAAATATATTTTAATTTTTTAATCAAATTAAAAATTAGGTTGACCCAAGTCCTAATTGAACTAGGACTAGTTTTTCTTTGCACTTGGCTTATCTAATAAATCAATTAAACTTGATCCAATCAAGCCCAAACTAAATATAATTAAATTATATTCAATTAGACTTAATCTCAATCCATTGACTTAATCAAATTAAGCTAATTAGCAATCAAATTGCTAACCAATCCTCCTGCAACACTTACACTAGGTTAAATGTCAATCATATTGATCGTTTAACCCTAGAACGATTCTTAATCATTGATCAACCATCTGATCGGATTGTGAATTCTAATGTGTGTGACCTCATAGATCCAAACCTAAGTTGGTAACATAAAAATAAATTTTTATACCAATCAAAGTGACCATCTAGCAATGGTATCCGACAGCCGGATAGGTCGAATTTGTAGAACAACATCCTTAGAACCCATGCGGATATAGTTTTCATATAATTCATCCTCTTGACCAAAATGATCATAGGACACCTCAGAGTTCAACTGTCAACTCTGATCAGGTTGTCCATATTGTATTTCAAA
>NC_025995.2:29025653-29091038 GCF_000442705.2 Elaeis guineensis | reverse complement strand
GACTCCCTCGACTCCAGCTTCTCCGACGTCGGTAGATTTTTACACCAACAGGATTGGCGCTAGAGGAAGGACCTATATCTTCGCAGTACCCTTGTTCTTAAAGAAGCACTTAACGGACCGCCTCCGATCATCTTCTCCAACATCCTCTTCTCCTCCCTCTACCGGATCTTCGCCCGATGCCTCCCCGCAAAGCATCCACTCGGTGATCCACGGCCTCCGCGGCCAGATCTCAGGCTCCGACCTCACCTCCAGTTTCCAGGCTCCTCCTCTTCCTCCAACGATAGCAGTCGGCATGGAGCATTCGATGATCGGCCTACGACCGATTTCACCAACACCATCTCGGAGAATCCCGGCAGGGAACAACCGGTGTATGGCCGGACCTCCCAAGCGGCAAAGGATTGAGGAATCCATAACCTTTACTGAGGAAGATGCCCGGGGATTTCAATTCCCTCATAACGATGCGGTTGTAGTTTCTTTAAATATAGCTAATTACGATGTGCGCCGTATTCTTTCGACAATGAAGTTCGGCTGATATTTTATTCTATGATGCCTTCTCAAAAATGTCCATCCTTGACGGTCGTTTGGGACCGATTAGCTCTCTCTGGTAGGGTTTACCGGTGATGCTATCCCGATGGAGGGGGTAATAACTTTGACTGTAGCTATGGGTCGATATCCAAGACAGTCCAGGGCTTTGGTGGATTTCCTGGTGGTGAAGTGCCGTCGGCCTGCAATGCAATCCTCGAGACCTGGCCTCAACGCCCTCCAGCCGTGGTGTCGACCTACCATCTGAAATTGAAATTTTCTATAGCCAGGGGTCGGAGAAGTCAAGGGAGACCAAGCCCTGGCCAGACACTGCTACAGCATAGCCTTGCAAAGAAGTGACAACCTGACCTCTGTCCGGTTGATGGATTGGATGCCCGCGACGATCTCACTGAGGAAAGGGGCGGGCCAATCGAAGATCTGTTTCGATCCCTTTGAATGATGGGAATACAGAGCATATGGTGAAGATCGCTCCAACTGAGGGAAGAGGTGCGGACGCAGCTTATTGATTTCCTACGAAAGAATGTAGATGTTTTCGCTTGGGTTCCTGCGGACATGCCGGGATTGACGCAGAGGTCATGGAAATCGTCTGGCCTTGATCCAAAGCATCGACCGACGAAAGAAAAAATCCGAGGTCATGCACCGGAAAGGCAAAAAGCGATAGTCAGGAAGTGGATAAACTTTGAAATCGGATTCATTAGAGAGGTCAATTATCCTGACTGGATTTCCAATTGTCCTAGTCAAAAAGGCAAACGGCAAGTGGAGGATGTGTATAGACTTCAAAAAGCTGAATAAATCTGCCCAAAGGATAGCTACCCTCTGCCCAGGATTGATCAACTGGTGGATGCAACCTCGGGCCACGAGCTTCTCACCTTTATGGATGCATTCTCTGGCTATAATCAAATCAGAATGGGCCAGAAGATGAAGAAAAGACTGCTTTCATTACTAACCGTGGTCTTTACTGTTACAGGTCATGCCTTTCGGCCTCAAAAATGCAGGTGCGACCTATCAGGTCTGGTGAACAAAATCTTCAAGGAGCAGATCGGCCGCAACATGGAGGTCTACGTGGACGACATGCTCGTGAAAAGCAAATCTTCAATGAACCACATCGCCGACCTTGAGGAGACCTTCGGCGCCCTTCGGAAATATAAGATGAAGCTGAACCTGACTAAGTGTGCTTTCGGAGTGACCTCGGGGAAGTTCTGGGCTTCATGGTATCGGGGCACTAGATTGAAGCCATTCTGGAGAAAATTCCCCATCCAGGAGATGGCCGCCTCGAAGTCGATAAAAGAGATTCAGCACCTTACAGGGAGGGTGGCAGTCCAGAATACTTCATTGCGAGGTCGGCGAACGGTGCTTACCCTTCTTCCAAACCCTCAAGCGGCCGAAGAACTTCTGTTGGACCACTGAGTGTCAGCAGGCATTCGAAGAGCTAAGGAGCTACCTCGGCTGCCTCCCTATTGGCGAAGCCCGAGCCGATGAGAGTTGTTCTTGTACCTGGCGGTCTCCCCTATGGCCCTCGCAGCAGTTCTTGTCAAGGAAAAGCAAAAATTCAACGGTCGATTACTACATCAATCGCGCATTGAGAGATGCCGAAACCAGGTATACCAAACTAGAAAAACTAACTTACGCCCTATTGATTGCAGCTCGGAGGCTTCGACCTTACTTTCAAGGGCACACCGTAACGTTGCTCACCGACCGGCCGATTAAGGCGATTCTGCACCGGGCGGATGCTTTCGGGAGGATAGCGAAATGGGCGATCGAGCTCACAGAATTGACATCAACTATCAACCTAGGCTGATGGTAAAAGCCAGATATTGGTAGATTTTATAGTAGAATGCACTATCTCGGAGGAGGCCGAGCCTGAACAAGGTGAAGTTGACGGCCTGAAGTCTGACTGAACCCCTCTGAAGAAGAAACAGACCCCCCTGATTGCTTTTGGGCCTCTATGTGGACGGATCCTCCAACATGTTGGGTGCAAGCGCGGGCCTGATTTTGATCAGTCCAGAGGGATCGTCGCGGAGTACGCGCTGCGCTTCGAATTCTCTGCAATGAATAATGGAGCGAAATACGAAGCTCTGATCGCGGGATTGAGGATGCCAAAGAATTAGGAGTAGATCGCTCCAAGTTTATAGTGACTCCCAATTGATGGTGGGACAAGTCAGCGAAAACTACGAAGCACGGAAGGACAGCATGGCTAAATATCTTGAAAAGTAAAGGAGCTCATCCCCGCCTTTAGTAGCTTCAACATCAGGCAAATTCCAAGAATGGAAAATACCAGGGCCGATCTTCTCTCCAAGTTGGCAACGCTGGCTCCGGCTGAATTGTCCAAGGGTGTTCTCTTTGAAGTTTTGAAGTGCCCGAGTACGGAAGAATCGCGGCCCGTGATGAAAATCGATCATGAACTCAGTTGGATCGACCCACTGGTGGTGTATCTCAGAGATGGGATTCTCCCTCATGATGCAAAAGAGGCTCGAAAGCTCAGAAATCAAGCCTCCCGATACATCCTTTATGAAGACAAGTTGTACAAGAGATCATACTCTTTGCCCCTTTTAAAATGTCTCCGACCTTCGAAGCTGACTACGCCTTGTGGGAGGTGCACGAAGGAATCTGCGGAAGCCATTTGGGGGCTAGATCCTTATCCCACAAGTTGCTCCGCCAAGGGTATTACTAACCGACAATTATCATGACTCCATTGAATACGTCAGAAAGTGTGACCGATGTCAGAGATATGCCAACATCCAGAGACAGCCGCCTCCGAGCTTACACCCTTGAGCATCCCATGGCCGTTTGCGCAATGGAGAATGGATATCCTTGGACCCTTTCCTGTGGCGTCGGGGCAGAGGAAGTTTCTCCTGGTAGCAATTGACTATTTCACCAAGTGGGTTGAAGCCGAACCGCAGGCAAAATCACAGAAGCTAAAGTGCAAGACTTCGTCTGGAAGTCAATCGTTTGCAGGTTCGGCCTGCCAAGGACCCTAATTACTGATAATGGATGGCAATTTGGGAGCGAGATTCGTCGAATTTTGTGAAGACCTAAACATCTCCCACAACTTCACATCGGTAGCCCATCCTCAGGCCAACGGTGAAGCCGAAGTGACCAACAGAACTCTGCTGCAAGGAATCAAGACAAGGCTCGAAAAAGTGAAGAAACTTGGGCAGACAAACTTTACCATGTATTGTGGGCGTACCGAACTACCCAAAGGTTGCCCACGGGGAGACCCTCTTCGCCCTAGCCTTCGAACGGAGGCTGTTATCCCAATTGAGCTCAAACTCCCGTCGGCACGAGTTGTAGCATTCAACGAACATCACAATTTGCAAGGTCTTAAAGCCAACCTCGACTTGTTAGAAGAAAAGTGGAGGTAGCTCAAGTTCAGATGGCAGCCTACAGACAGAAAGTCGCCCGCTATTACAACTCTCGGGTCAAAAACAAAGTCTTTAGAGCGGGAGACCTAGTGCTTCGATGAGCCGCTGTCTCGCAATCTCAGGATAGAGGAAAGCTTACCCCAAATTGGGAAGGCCCGTACGAAGTCAAGGAGGTAGTTCGGCCCAGAACTTACTACCTCAAGGAGCTTGGAGGAGTAGACCTTCCGCGACCATGGAGCTCGAAAAATTTACAAATGTATTACTGATAACTTTACTTTAAATAAAATTTTATATCCACATGTCTTCTCTCTTGGCACGAGCCTATATCGACAAGACAATCGAAACAAACCGTGTCGGGAGCAGGAGGAGAAC
The DNA here is from genome assembly GCF_000442705.2 of Elaeis guineensis. Lineage (NCBI taxonomy): Eukaryota > Viridiplantae > Streptophyta > Magnoliopsida > Arecales > Arecaceae > Elaeis > Elaeis guineensis. Next base: position 29,086,761 of record NC_025995.2, on the reverse strand, counting down.
CTCGTCTTGACACGATCGAAGGCCCGATTACACTTAGACCGGATGGGGGGAGAGGCCCTGCAACGCCCATACGTGCCCCCACAGCCCTGTTAGGGACAGGAGGAAACTCCCCTAACAGGAGCAAAGTCGAAGGCCCGATTACACTTAGACGGATGGGGGGAGAGGCCCTGCAACGCCCATATGTGCCCCCAAGCCCTATTAGAGACAGGAGGAGAACCTGCCCTATCATGAGCAAAGGCGAAGACCCGGTTACCCTTAGATCGGATGGGGGAGAGGCCCTACAACGCCCTTATGTGCCCCTACAGCCCTGTTAGGGACAGGAGGAGAACCTCGTCCTAACATGAGCAAAGTCGAAGGCCGGTTACACTTAGATCGGATGGGGAAGAGGCCCTGCAAGCCCATATATGCCCCACAGCCCTGTTAGGGATAGGAGGAGAACCTCGCCCTATCATGAGCAAAGGCGAAGACCCGGTTACCCTTAGACCGGATGGGGGGAGAGGCCCTACAATGCCCTTATGTGCCCCCACAGCCCTGTTAGGGACAAGAGGAGAACCTCGCCCTAACATGAGCAAAGTCGAAGGCCCGGTTACACATAGACCGGATGGGGGGAGAGGCCCTGCAATGCCCATATGTGCCCCCACAGCCCTGTTAGGGACAGGAGGAGAACTCGCCCTATCATGAGCAAAGGCGAAGACCCGGTTACCCTTAGATCGGATGGGGGAGAGGCCCTACAACACCCTTATGTGCCCCACAGTCCTGTTAGGGACAGGAGGAGAACCTCATCCTAACATGAGCAAAGTCGAAGACCCGTTACTCTTAGATCGGATGGAGGGAGAGGCCCTGTGAGGCCCATATGTGCCCCCACAGTCCTACTAGGAACAGAAGGAGAACCTCATCCTAACCTGAGCTGAAATCGATTACATCAGAAATAGGGGAAGAACCTCATCCTGACACCAACTAAGGTCCGATCATTCAAGACCAGATAAGAAAAAGGAAACTTTCTCAGCGGCCCCTCCGCGCTCCCGCGACCCCACTAAGAGCAGAGGGAAAACCCTCACTCGAGAAAAGAAAAGAAAAAGGGGAGGGGGTTAAAAAGGAAAGCGACGAACTACATCAGCGATAAATGAAAAACAAACTACATCAAAGATACAGGAACCTCGTCTCAACGAGGATTGGATTTTTATCAAAATCCCCGTCTCCAAGAGAGCTCTCAACACAGGTCAAGGATAAGATGGCTTCCTTGGAGAGACGAGAAGCTCAGACCTCCGAGCTCGAACTCTGAAAGGAGGTGGCAAACTCGAGTGATCCCGAACAAATCTGCGGCCATAAACAAAAGGATGGGTCAATGCGACGGTGATCGGGTACCTCGAACGACATCGATATCAAGCAAGGCGAAAGCCGAAAGAAGCTCGGCAAACGACAATTCAACACGTGAGTAAAAGAGGTAACGAAAAATTCTCTTCTTATGTCATTAACTAAGTATGCATTACAGACCCTTGAGGCTGAAGAAGAAAGATGACAAGAAAAGCAAGCCGATGTGGAGACGACCAGAAACCTCCAGGCAACATCGACATCGGACAAAAAAAAAAAAAGGGGGGGGGGATACAACAATAATAATAGTGAATGAAAGAAGTTCGGCAGGCGACAATTTGACGCAAAGCACGAACAAGGTAACAAAAATCTCCTTTTCATTCTCGATTAACAAGGTGTACGTTACAAAGCCCTGAGGACCGAGGAAAAAAGAACATTACTACAAGACTTGAAAAGAATACATTAGAAACCGCTTCAAGCTTTCGACTTCTCCTTCCGATTCCATCCTTCTCAGTAGTATTTCCCAATGCGTGTGATAAACCCATCGGCTCTCGCCCCCCGCCTCGTTCCGCTCCATTGTCGAAACCCCAACCCTAGGGGAAAAGGGGGGGATAGAATTCAAGGGGCGGTGGCAGCGACGGCAGCGGCAACGATAACCTGTATCAGAAAGAACCGGAAGTACCCTGGAGGCCGCAATGACACCGGAGGCATGCACCACCACCGTGTGCCTCCCGACAACCACCGTCCTAGGTACTTCGGCGAGGTCGACATGCGCTACTTCCACCGCCCCCGCAACAAGTTCTACTATCCCACCGTCAGCACCGACCGCCTCTGGTCCCTCGACCCCGACGACGTCAAGAAACCCGCCACAGCTTATGACGGTAACTCCCCTTGACCGGTGTCGCCCCGTTCAACTACCTCGAAACTCTCGGGCAGGACGCGCTCACCGACTGGTTTCATTATTAAATCCCTGTTGCTGAAGGAATTCTCCTCGAGCCCCCTTCAAAGCTGTGGGAACCCTCAGTGGCAGTTCGGCAGCTGCCGAACTTGCAGGCCACTATTTCCCCCTCCTGCTCCTCTCGATCCGTAGCATCCTCTCAAGATTGACCTCTGGGGCAGAAGCTCCGGTGGGAGAACTCCTCGAAAGGGCTCAGAAGACTGAAGGCGATGGGGAACCGACGGAGATGGCGAAGATTGGAACGAAGAATGCTTGGGGTCAAAAAGGGCGCCGATGGGTGGCTAAACTCTCAGACAGAAGAAAGGCATCGTCTGGACTCTCAGACGAAATGAAGTCCCTGGAGGGAAGGAAGGGATTTAAATAAACGACGGGGCCTGGCGCAGTTATGGTGGTGGATATCCCTAGGTCAACCAATGCCCGCCACGTGTCTCTCTCATCGTGGCGTAGGGCTGACTGCTGGCGGGACCATTATGGTGTGGTGCTTGGATTATGCTCCAGCGGAATTTCGAAGGACTCTTCGGATCGCCCTAACTGGAAAAAGACTCCGGCACGCGTGCATTAAATACCAGGACTCCCGAGGGTGGTCGTGCACGGGATTCAAGGGAGCAACTTCGACTGTGAAAATTTCTCTGTACTTCCCTCGTTCGAAACTCAAACTCGAAAGAGGGGGACTAGTGTTGGGTATAAAATATCCCCCAGCCGAAGTTCGTGTCAGGAGTGACCCTCCAGAGATTCTACCAACGTTCGACCTTTGGCGACATCTTTCCGAACCCCTCTGACGGCCGAGCCTCCGCAATGTTCCCGAGTTCTACCGATGGATAAACTCCCACCAGTGTTGACCGGATTCTCTGTGATGGACGGACTCCATCCAGGTGTCTACGGTGGTCGACCACCTTCTAGACTCCGTCCGGGCTCCTACGGGAGCCGGACTTCTTTCCCGAACTCCGACTGCAGGTAGACTTCGTTGAGCTCTTACGGGAGTCGGACTTCCGTCCTGAACTCCTGTTGCAGGTAGACCTCATCCGAACTCCTACAAGGGCCGGACTCCGAGCTTCTACCACAAGCGATTCATTCTGAGCCTCTGCTACAAATGATATACTACGAGCGATCCGCGCCGGATTCCCACTGTAAGCCTTCACCCGAGCTTTCATTGTGGATGAATTTCTTTCGGATTTCTATTACAGACAGGCTTCAGCGAGATTCCTCGATAAATGATCCCCGTCCGGGCTTCTACGGAGATCGGACTCCGATCAAACTTCTGTAGTGGACAGATTTCGGATGAACTCCTGCGGCACATGAAATCCAGCAGCTGGACCCTTCCAGTGGATGAACCTCTCCAGCACCATCCGACATCCACTGTCGGTCGACCCTATGCGAATTCTGCGCGAAACCGAACTTCATCTGCGAAAAGCCTCTGACCGAGCTCCTACGGCAAGTGGCCCTCGCCTGCAGTATTAATGCCCAAGGCACCCAACGGTAGAAGGTTCGCCTGCGACATCCGAGCTCCTCTCAGATGGATAGCTACCTCTCTCCACCAGGCACCTCAACCGAGCTTCGGCCGACAGGCCTCGACTCCCTGGCAGGCCACAGTAATGGCCACGACTCTGCTCCACTTCCTGCGACGGATACTGCGCGGCTCCTTCACTCCATGGCAGGCCACAGTAATGGCCATGACTCTGCTCCACTTCCTGCGATGGATTCCGTACGGCTCCTCCACTCTCTGACAAGTCACGACAATGGACACTGCTCTACTCCCCGCAACGGGCTCCACGTGGCAGGCCACGGTGATGGCCACGATTCCACTCCACTACTCTTCATAATAAACTTCTCCTGGCCCTGAATGGCCCACTACCAGGTGGTTACAAACGTCGCTATCAGTCTGCTGCACCCTCCGCCTATTAAAAGGGGAAACCCCAGATACGTTATTCTCTAAGCTCTAATTTCTATCTCAAAACTCTGCTAAAATTTCCGTTCGAGCACTCCATTCTTGTTGAGGCAGAGAACTGACTTGAGCGTCGGAGGGTCTTGCTGGAGCACCCCCAACTCCGGTTTAGACTTCCTTTGCAGGTCCCGGCGGCGACCGTGACTCCCTCGGCTCTAGCTTCTCCGACGCCGACAGATTTTTGCACCAACACATGTTATAAAGCAATTTTAGATTTGAAGCTAAATTTATATATCATATAAAACTTCAATTTTAGATCTAAGAATGCATGAAAATCTTTTCAAAAATTTAGATCTGAACATGAATAAAAATCTGGTTCTAAACTAATCTAAAATTTCATAAAAGTTCTATTCAAAACAGAACCAAAACCCATGCTAAAACAGATCTGAAATCTATTCAAAAAATTTTTGCAAAATCTGTTCGAAACAGATCTAGATTGCATGAAATATTTGTTCAAAATAATCTAAAACTTTATTCAAAAATAGCTTAAAAATGCATGAAAAATTCGATCAAAATTGATTTATAATTTTAGATTTCAGCATTAAAAAAAATCAGCATGTGTGATCAATAATTGATTAGATTTAAGATATCTTATATCAAATCGTGTGACGGTAAATAAATTTATTTCAGATCTAATGTATCAAATACCATATCTAAATTAATCTAAAATCATTTCGCTACTCTTCTTCATGAGATATAATCACACGACATTCCAACATGTCAAAAGAAAATTCCATCGAATGAGAAGAGAGGATCTTTAAATCTTATTTGTTCTTATGATCGGATGGCCTGGTGATCAACCCAATCTGAATATTTGGCTACTCAGACATCTAATCTAACATACCACATATGAAAAAAAATAAATTTTAGATCTAACATGCACATATATCATATCATAATGAATCTAGGCTCTGATATCACTGATAGAAATCGATAGGGGTTTCACGCATGTATTTTTAAATTTTTTGAAATAAATTACAGCGAAATAACTATAGATTAATCATATTAATCTAATCATGCATATGATCTGATCATTAAACCACCTATGCTAGGATCTATGATATGAAATATTATGCATAAAAATCAGAAAATCAAAAATACATAGATCAAATTTATGTGATCAAATCAATACTGTAGATCATATCTATGGTAAATCTGAGTTCAAAATTTGATACCTGAGTGTGGATACCTGATCATCACAATTGTCAACCATGGATTTGAGATCCTTTTAGTTGCTTGTAGTTGTACAGGATATCCGACCTTTACAAGATGTCCATATGAAGTCCTGACACTGATCAATCTCCACGGGAGCGCTAGCATGCACGGAGATCTTCTTGATGGTTGACTCCACCCCTCTTCAGATCTCATGGACTCTTTCAAAGGATGAGAAGGATGACTAGGAGGAGGTAAGGTGGAGGAAGATGATGACAGAGGAAAATTAGTTTTTTCTCTTTTCTCTCTCCCAAACTCTAGACCAAACTCTAGGGTACTCACGCCTAGAATGAACCCACACCTAGAAAGCTTAGCGCCCACTTTTTCTTCGGTGAAAACTCTTCTCATGAAAAATCTCTCTCAGATATCACAAGCATGCCCACAAACTCCCTCCTCAAGTTGGCATCCAATGCTAGGATGAGATTAGGATCAAATTGGTTGTAGTTTGAATTCAAAACCAATTCAAACTTGAATTCAAAATTCAAGTTGAATTTCAATTTAAACTTGAACCAACCTAATCTTTATTCACAAGGGACAAAAGGGGGCATGGTATGAGGATCAGTGTGAGAATTTTTCATGCAAAAATCAAGGTGGGATGTAAAACATTTTCGACATGGTCATGGGGTTGGCGCTAAGGAGAAGTCCAACCAATTTGGACTCTTAAGTTTTAGTTATTTGGTTCTAATTTATCTTCAACCAAATCAAATTTGGTTAGACATAAATAATAAATGAAATTCAATCCAATTAGGGTCTTATATCTTTAATCAAATCTTAATCTAATTAAAAATTGATTGAACTAAAGTTCTGATCAAATCAGAAACTAATCTCCCATAGCGATTAGATCATCTTTTAATCTAATCAGATCAAACCTAATCGAATCTAATTCAATTAGACTTGATCCAAACTTTAATACTCAATCAAATTGAGCTAATCAGTAATCTAATTAAGAATTAATCTTTCATTAATTCACTAACTCTTAGCAAATTATTTTATCATAACTTTTGCATAAGGTTAATCATCAATCATATTGATGGTTATATCTTTGAACGATTCTCAATCATTGATTAGGCATCTAATTAGATAGAAACTTCATTTGTATGTGACCCCATAGGTTCGAACTTAAGCCGATAGTATAGAAATAAATTTTTGTACTAATTTAAGTAACCATCTAGCAATGGTATGCGACATCCAGATAGATCGAATAGTTGCAAAGCAATATTCAAGAACTCTTGGCATGTGGTTACTATATAATTCATCCCTTTAAACCTCAATACTTAGTATGACTTCAGAGTTGAACTGTCAACTCTTAATTAGTACATCTATAATATATCTTAACTTTATAAATCTTATAACTCTTCATAAGGATTATGCTGGTCAAGATTTTACTGAATTGAAACATAATATAGCACTACCTCCTGAAATTAGGAGAGATCAATCTCATTTTGATTCACACAGACTTCGTAAGTACTTGACTATATCCAAAAATTTTCTGTCATTGAATTAAAAATTCTGATAGTCCAGCACCAAAGCATAATGAGTTGCTTGCAAGTCACCATGGTGATCTCAGGTCAGAGAAACACTTATATCCATATCCTTTGTGAGCTACTTTGATAGCAGAGTGCTCCACAGTTGGATCACATTCAGTGAGATGTAGTCCTACATCTCATCTGTGTGCTATATCAATATCTCCACACTTCTTGGTTACGAGGACAACCAATCCATATATCACATAGTGACCTACACTTGGTAAACATTATCGTCCTAGTACTAACATATCATTTGGTAATGAACCAGTTTAAGGACTATATGATAAATCTTCCTTTATCGATTGGAAAGTAGTTCTAAAGACTTCATCATAACACAGGAGTTCGACAAAGAAGATGCACAGTTATGATGAAAATACTAAATTATTTTTATTAATAAATAATTCATATATAATTTACAAATAGCATAATTATTTACAAACAGACGATTGGCTTTAGAACATATTTTCCAACTTTTCATGTAGGCATTTGGCCTAGAAAGAGATTTTCAAGAGTAGTAAATAGCTTGAACTAGTTTGTATCATTATTTTTGCTAATCAGAGTAAAATTTCCACCATCATTTCATAAAAAATGCTTGATTGAGGGTATTCAAACTTAAAATTCCAAGACTTTCAAGCCTTTGCAGTCTACAAACTTGGTCAAACTTGCTAAATGCCTGATCTTACTGCTCAATTAATGTCCTCCTTATAGGAAATCATGACCCAACTTATTCATTTTATGAATAATTGTGGATGAGATTTGCATTATAGACATTCAATAAATGGGTATGGCTCTAAGAACTAAGCATGCCAAAGTTTGACATTTTGTACATATCACCGAATGTTTCTTCTAGCCTCTCAATCATTTTGATATTTTTTCCAACAAGAAGTTTCATTCTCTTGGACAGATGGCTAAGTGATGTAATGGAATCCCAAGGTAATGAATGGGGCAGTTGAGCAATTTGACAGCCTAGCATCATAGAGAAGATAGTACATTGTTAATTGACTAATCAGATCCTAATGAGTTAGGAATTTCGAAAGTTGATCTTTAGGCCTGTTGCCAATTCAAAGCCATAAAGAATTAACTTTAAGGTGTTGATGCTAGTCTTTCTAGCCTTGTAGAAGGGTAGCATGTCATCAATAAATTGGAGGCCTTGTATGTGTCCAGTGATATCGTAAAGTCCTATACCAGATATCAGACATTCAACTTTACCTAATTTAAAGATTTTGGATAATGTATCAACTATTAAGACGAAGAGTAGTGGCGATAGGGGATTGCATTCTTTTAGTCCTTTCCTATTATGAGACCAGTTACCCATAGAGTTGTTGATACTAGTATGGAATTTGAAGAGTAGAGAAAGGATAGAGTCCAATCTATCCATTTATGATTAAATCCCCTTCTTTCTAGAAGCTTAAATAGAAATTCTCAAGGTATACAGTCGAAATCCTTTTTAAAGTCAATTTTGTAGGGAATACCAACTAATTTGTGTCCTTTGCTGTATTATAAATTTTTATTATCATTACAAAACTTTTGAAGATTAATTGGTTTTCCAGTTTTCTGCCTCAGCCAATTGACTAGGACCTTGGATATTAGTTTGATCATACCATTCACTAGGCTGATTGGGAGAAAGTCCTTAATAGTTGCTTCGTTGGATATTTTTAGAATCTAAATTAGATGGGTGTAATTTAATTTGGACAATCTGTGGTAAAATTGACAAAGTCATTGAGCAATTTAATGATGCCTACCTATAAGAAGTACCAATATCTTTGACAATATGATGCTAGAAAATGATCAGGACCAAGAGTTCTATTTTTTAACAAAATTGAAGATTGTGGTCTTGATTTCCTTCTTAGGGAAAGGCCTTACTAATAAGATTAGGCCCAGTTGAGTTCTAGGATAAAGTTTGCTCCAATCTAGGTCAATTGTTTTTGGATTCTTCAATCTCAAGAGAGTAGTATAATGCATCAAAAATGCTTACTGAATCTTTTCTCGGATGTTGAGAATTTTATCTTCATCATGAATTGCTAGAATTTGATTTTGCTTCCTTCTGTTTGATGTACTAATAAGAAAAAGTCTTGTGTTATGGTCTTTCTCATTTAACCATTAGTTCCTAGGCTATTGTTTCCATTATATTTCCTCTTGGGATAATAGATATTCCAACTAAGCTTTCAACTTGACTCTTTCATTATACTCTTTAGGTGTAAAGCTTCATTGCTCTTCAATTGCATCTATCAAATGAATTTTAATTCACATGACTCTTTGTTGCTCAATGATGTTACCCTTATTTTTTTTTGCTCCAATGTTGTAATTTGTGATGAAGGAACCGTAGTTTCAGGATCATGTTCAATGCACCATCTTATGAACTTAGAGCTTTGTTCCAACACTTCTTTTCTAGATAATCAAGGGAAGGAAAGGATGGCCAAGTATTCTCAAAGTAGAAGGGTTTATTCATAGTTTTAGTGAAGTTTAAGTTGGGCTCTAAGAGGAGGAGGGGAACTATTGGGAATTATTTTCTAAAACCAATTGTGTGACGATTGAGTTCATCCTTGTTTATGAATTATTGATTATTGAATAATAGTTATTCTGCTATTTTTTATCACAAAGTGATATTTTTCTTAAACTCTTGTATTGTGATAAAGTCCTTAGAACTATGCTAGTGTACGATAAAGAGAAGATTTATCATATAGTTCTTAAACAAATTTACGATCAAATGATACGTCATTACGGGATGATGACATTTATTAAGTGAAGGTCGTTGTGTGCCATATAGGTTGGTTTTCCTCTTAACCAAAGAGTGTGGTGACACTGGTATGGCATACAGGTGAGATATAAGGGTACATCATCACTGAACAAGTGACTCCCCTACTGAGTATTCTGCTGTCAAGAGCTACTCACGAAACACATGGATATAAATATTTTTTAGATCTGAGATCACCATAGTGACTTGCAAGTAACTCACTGTGCTTTGATACCGAACTACTTGAATTTTTAATGCAGTGATAGAAGGCTACTGGGTACAGTCAAGTACTTGCAAAGTCTGTGTATGGATCAAGATGGGATTGACCCCTCTGAATTATTGGAGTTGATGTATCACTGTATTTCAATTTAGTAAAGCCTTGACCATGGTAATCCATGAGATAAATTTAAAAGGTTGAAATATAATGTGGATGAAGCAATCTCGATTGACAGTTAACCTGAGACCATCCTAGAGCATCCAAGGTTAAATGGATGAATTATACGATAATCATGAGTATGAATTCTGAAATATTTCTTTGTGATAATTTGATCTATCTGGATGTCAAAAACTATTACTAAATGGTATCTCGATTAGTGCAGGAATTGGTTCCTGTGCTACCGGTTTAGTGTTTGAACCTATAAAGTCACGCACACAAGTCAGACAAAGTAGGAAGGAATTGACCTATGTTTATATGTCTAATCTAGAAGTACTTGACTTGATTGAACATATAAGCTAACTTGATTGAGAATTGAGTTATAGGTCAAATAAAATTGAAGAGTTGACTATATCTAGCTAGCACTACACATGAGGTTCAGGTTCAATCCTAGGGATGAACAATTTCTATCTATGATCTATGGAACATATAAAAGATTAGATTTAAGTACTAATTAATTTTAGATTAGATCTAAATTAATTAAACTTAAATAGGTCTAAAATTTAAGTTAAACTTGGTATAAAAGTCCTAAAAGGTTTAAGATTGATAGTCTTTCGAAATTATTTTGAACCGACTTCGAATCGGATTTGAATCAGATCTGTTTTGGATGAGATATGAGTATTCCTACTTGCACTGAAAATATCCACTCATGAAGCATGACCAAAAATTAGTTTGGTACTTATTTGGGGCATCCCAAGTGGATGTGGGAGTGGGTGCAAAGTGGATGTCATAAGTGATGGCAATTATATCTCATGTAGGAGTCCTTCTTTCATGAGTATTGGATCAATTCAAATCAGATTTGAATAAAGAGTCCTCCTCTTATTGGGTCATGAGAATCATCTATAAATAGAGAGGGTCTCTACCTATGGATAAAAGAAAAGAATAGAATAACAAATAAATCAAATTGAGAGAAGAAAAAAAGAGAGAGAGATAGGCATGTGAAGAGAGAGGTCCTTCATCTTCTACATCTCTCTCTTTGTTGCCGCCTCCTCTCCTTGAGTGTGGATCCTTCTTGGACATTCCACCCACTAGTGTGAGGTGTCATACCATCACATCTCATCCCTCAATTGATTGAGTTGTGAAGTCAATTGGATTGGAGTTCATCCTGCTTTTTTGCAGCGTCTGACGTGCATGTGAAGTAGAGGGTCTGCATATCCAGGCCTCTGCAAAGGTTTATATCAGATAATTTGAGATTTGATTTTTGATTCTACTATGATTTAGGTAAAAATTTGATCTATAAATAATTAGTACATTAGAAAAAAATTTTAGATACAACCTGGGCATTTCTGGAGGAAAACTGTTCCCTTCACTTCAACTGATATCAGAGCAGGTCTGAAATATATACAAACAAAATAAAATTTTTTATGATTATTTATAAGAGATATAATTAAGATTTCTTGTGTGACATTAAATCTTATTTAGATCTATTTATATAAAATTTTTGATCTGATTTTGATTAGATTAGAGGTGCCTAATCAATGGTTGATTGAGATTGTTATAAATATATTATAATAGAATTCTACTGTTGCTAAATTTTGATAAAAAATAATATAAATTAAAAATCTATTTTAAATCTATTTTAATAAAATTTTAATTTTATTATTTTTTTTATGAAGTAAAGATTATTTCAGATTTAAATTAGATCCATTTTGATGGATATTTAGATATGAATCCTATCATAATTCGGCACTGTGTGAAAATAGATTTTATCAAAAATTAATTCTTTATGTATTCATATTTGTATCTAATTATTTTTTTATTTGATATCAAATATAAAATTGATATTTTATAGTTAGTATAAGTTAAATTTTAGATTTGATATGATGTATATGATACATCAAATCTAATCAGATCAGATGAAGAATATAATTGATGAGATCAAGGATATGTTCAAGATATAAAATAGTTTTATCAATAATTATATATTGATGTAATTATATATAAAATTAGATTTCAAATCTTAGTAGTCTAGTACTCGGATTGATGAGATTATCAGACCATCTGATTATAAGAGATTGAAGAGATTAATCTCTCTTTTGCCTATTCGATGGATTCTCTTATGACATGTAGGGGTATCATTGTGATCCAGTTTCATGAAGAAGAAAAGTGAATAGACTTTTATATATTATTTTGATCATAAATATATTTAAATTAGATCTAAAATAATTTATGATTTATTATAATAAGATAAAATTTAAATATAAAATTATTTTAGATTTAAATTACATATTAAATATGATGTAATTGGTATTGATCTAAAAGTTGTCATGATACATGAGATGTATGAATGAAGTTTAGATCATACCTATATTGTTTAATTATTAAACATATTATAAAAATTTATTTTCATATGTTGAAACATATGGTATGATTCACTTGAAATCCTTGTAGAATAGTTCTACAAACTGAAACACACATTTCACATACTTAATTTTGAATTAAATTTGAATGATCTAGAATTGAGAATTGAAGATCATTAAGACAACACATTATATGATGAGCAAAGGATTGCATGAATCATATCCTTTTAATGGGTTAAACCTAGGGTTATGAACACATATGGATCCAGTAAAAAATTAATTAAATCTAATCAAGTGTTGAATTAGATTAGGTTAGTATTTCTCAAAATCAATCTCAATAGTTGAAGTTTGATGAATTTCATATGTTTGACTCTAATAAATGGATCATAATCATGGCTCCATGGTTGAGCTCGAATCTTCTGGTGTGCCAAGTCGAAACTAATTAACCAGTTGGTGTCTAAGGTAAGTTTGGCAGATTCGATCAAGTAGTTTTTAATTGGGAGCTATTCACCTAGATGCGTCTACGGTGAGTTAAGGACAGATCCCTCCCGCTGATCTCACTTATCTGACCAACATGGTAGATTATATTTTGATTAGGTCACTAGTCGATTGGTGTAGACCCATGCCATTAAGGTGAATCAGTGTGACCAATTTAGGTGTCTTTAGATCAGCTTGTGTTTAATCCTTTATATGACTTGGTGAAGTCAGTAGAAGGATTTGCAGCTTGCAGGTCGACTTCTTCTCTTATTCTTAGGTCAATAAAATCAAATACTCTAAATTATTAGGTCCATAAAGTGATAAAGTTATGAGATAACTTGGTCATTGTCTCCTATTAAGATGTGTGATAATAAGTTCAATATTCCAAATAGACATTGGGGGCACCACACATCTGGTATCTATTACGTATTAGAATTGTCATTCATCATATAACCATCATGATGTACCTTTAGATCAATGTTCTGGTTGGTCGAGCCACACTCGGGTCTGAACATCTGTTTGTTGGATGCACTTGATATGTCATGTTAATGGTTGGACCTAACGAAAATTTTCAGTGGAGGCACCACACGCCTACTGAAGGGATGTCTGGAGCAAAACCCAATGCTAGAAGTTGTTTGAAAAATAATTGGTCATGAACCTATCCATGGATGCACTAGGATTAGTCGAGCCACACTCAGGCCCGAATATAGTCCGTATGGATTCTATTACCCGCTAAGAAATTAATGTAATTTCTTGAGTTAGAAGTAGAGGCTATCAATTTATAAAAAATAATGGGAGGACTTTTAGACTAAAGTCCATATCTTCAGGATTAAAAAAAAATTATATACCAATAGGCTAATATTTTTTCCTTTTAGTTATGGCCAACATACTATCCCTCCGTTCACTATTGGACAGCGAAAAACTCACCGGACCCAACTTCGATATCTGGTATCGAAAGTTGAAGATCGTGTTAGAGCATGAGAAGATTTTGTATGTCCTTACGGATCAGACATCTGAAAAATCTCCAATCAATGCTCCTCGTGCTGTGAGAGATACTTACATGAAGTGGCTTAATGATCGCATGACTGTGCGTTGCGTGACGAGGGCAGCTATAAATGATGAACTTAGTCATAAGTTCGAGGATGCACAGTCTGAGGAGATGATTCAAATGTTGAATGAGTCCTTCAGCACCCCTGAGGATGCGAAGAGACATAAAATCTCCTGTGCAGTATTCAATACCCGTATGCGAGAAGAAGCTTCAGTAACCGATCATGTTTTATACATGATTGAGCAGATTGAATGTCTTAACAAAATTGGCTTTCCGTTGCATGAACAGTTAGGCAAGGATGCTATCCTCAATTCGCTACCAAAATTCTACCTACCCTTTCTCAGTCATTATAGAATGATGAAGCCTGCAGTAAACTACCATGGTTTGCTAGGGTTACTACAGACTTTTGAGAAGGATCACCAGCTCTAAAAGGAGCCAGTGAATTTAGTGGGAGGTTCATCTACAGGATGTCAATCCTCTAAGAGAGAAAAGAAGAAAAAGGTACAAAAATCTCATGCCATCGATCCCAAGCAGAGCAAACCATCAAAAGTTGATAAGAACTAGGCAGAGTGCTTCTTCTGTAAGAAGCTGGGTCATTGAAAAAAGAATTGTCCTGTTTATAGAGCCACCCTTGACCCAAACAGGCCTAAGAACAAGAGAAAGAGGCAAATGGTTGCTATACAAGGTATTTATATGATAATACCTTGTTATTTCTCTGTTTGTGATACTACTATCTGGGTATTGGATACCGAAAGTCCTATTAATATATGCACTTCATTGCAGAGACTGCAGGTAAGTAAAAAATTTCAAGAGGGCAAGTGATTCCATAACGTTGGAGTTGGAAGCCTTGTTCCAGTTCTGGCCTTGAAAACATTGCAGCTTGTCTTCGAGTCCAGTAGTATCATGTTAGATGATTGTCATTATTATCCTTCCTTTATGATGAATGTCATCTCTGTAGGCCTTTTGGCCAAACTTGATTACAAGTTTATAATAAAGGATGCTTTTTGTGATATCATTATGAATGATACTACAATTATGCATGGATAATTAAAATATGACACATATATAATATCACGGCCTATTAGTGTAAGGTACACACCTAGTAAATGCCCCAAAATAGATAATGTCAGTGAATCCTACCTTTGGCATTGTAGGCTTGGTCATATGAACAAGAATAGGATTGATAAGTTGATCAAGGAATGTGTCCTTGAGATAAATGATTGTGAATCATTGCCTACCTATGAATCTTATCTAGTTGGTAAGATGACTAAGTCACCTTTTAAAGAAAAAGATGAAAGAGCCAGTGATGTCCTAGGTCTAATACATACTGCTGTATGTGGGCCTATGAACATAAGTGCCAAAGGAGGATACTACTACTTCATTACATTTACAGATGACCTATCGAGATATGGGTATATCTATCTTATGAAGCATAAGTCAGAATCATTTGACATGTTCAAATGATTCCGTGTAGAAGTAGAAAAATAGACTGAAAAGAGTATTAAGATCCTTCGATTAGATCGAAGAGATAAATACCTCACCAGTGAGTTTCTGACATATCTGGAAGAGAATAAAATTCTCTCACAATGGATCCCTCCTAGAACACCACAACATAATGGTGTGTCCAAGAGGAGGAATCAAACCTTGTTAGACATAGTCCGATCCATGATGGACTTTTTTCAGTCTGCCTATATCTTTTTGGGGATATGTTCTAGAGACTGCCTGCTATATTTTGAATAAGGTGCCTAGTAAGTATGTCGATAAAACTCCATATGAGATATGGACTGGATGTAAGTCGATGCTCTCACATCTTAGGATTTGGGGGTGTCCAGTTTATGTCAAGTATTTAAAGACAGATAAGCTTGGACTGAAGTCCGATACATGCTTGTTTGTAGGGTACCCAAAGAAAACTAAAAGATACTACTTCTACCTCGCTACAGAATAAAAGGCGTTTGTTAGTAGCCGGATGGTCTTTTTGGGAAAGAAGTTCTTTGGTGAAGGAGCTAATACCTGTAAAATTGAAATTGATGAAGTTCATGAGGTGGAAGGACCAATACATACAAAATTGGGTTCGATTGATGAATCAAATTCGGAGCTAGTAGAGATACCATTAAGGAGATCCAGTAGAGTACCATGTCAGTCGGACAGATACTATAATTTTCTGATCCAGGATGATGATCCTATTGAACTTGATGAGATGATGAGGATCCGATCACCTATATGGAGGCGATGCAAAGGTCCGACTCCTAAAAATGGTTTGAGGCTATGAAGTTCGAGATGGAGTCCATGGAGATCAATAGTATCTAGACACTAGTTAATCCGCTCGAAGGGATAAAATCCATAGGGTGTAAATAGATTTTCAAGAGAAAAAGAGGAGCGGACGGGAAGGTAAAGATCTATAAAGCCCATTTAGTTGCTAAAAATTTCCATCAGCGTTATGATATTGACATGACAAGATGTTCTCTCTTATGGCAATGCTTAAGTCCATCCGGATTATGCTTATTGTCGCTGCACACTTAGATTATAAGATCTGGCAGATGGATGTCAAAACTACTTTTCTTAATGAAGAGCTGGAAGAAGAGATGTATATGATACAACCTGAAGGATTCACATCCACAGATGAGTCAAAAGTATGCAAGCTGAAAAGGTCAATTTATGGACTTAAGCAGGCATCGAGGAGTTAGAACATGTATTTTGATAAAGTAATCAAAATGTATGGTTTCGTTAGGAACGGAGAAGAGCCTTGCGTCTGCAAATGGACTT
This sequence comes from Elaeis guineensis, assembly GCF_000442705.2. Classification (NCBI taxonomy): domain Eukaryota; kingdom Viridiplantae; phylum Streptophyta; class Magnoliopsida; order Arecales; family Arecaceae; genus Elaeis; species Elaeis guineensis. Next base: position 29,070,057 of record NC_025995.2, on the reverse strand, counting down.
ACGATTTTGTGGTCATTTTTTTTATGCTGTATATAGATGACATATTGTTACTAGAAAATGACATCCCGACTTTGGAGAGTGTGCAGCTATGGTTATCATCATAGTTCTCTATGAAAGATTTGGGAGAAGCATCCTACATCCTAAGGATGAAGATCTATAGAGATAGATCTAGAAAGTTGCTTGGATTGTCTTAATCCACGTACATTGATACCTTGTTGAAGTGGTTCAATATGGATAATTCTAAGAAAGGCTATATTCCAATAGGCCATGGAATTACTCTTTCCAAGAAGGATTGTCTGACAACTCCTAAGAAAAGAGAGTGCATGAGTGGAATACCATATGCTTCGATAGTGGGATCTATCATGTACGCTATGATATGTATGAGACCGGATGTGGCCTATTCACTTGGGGTAGTGAGTAGGTACCAGTCAGATCTGGGTGAGAAGCATTGGAAGGTTGCAAAAGCAATTCTTAAGTATTTGAGAAATACTAAAGACCAATGGCTTATTTATGGAGACTCTGATCTGAAACTTATGGGATATACTGATTTCAGTTTTTAGTCAAATTGTGATGACAGCAAAAGCGTATCGGGCTATGTATTTATCTTGAATAGAGGAGCTGTTTGTTGAAAAAGTTTCAAGCAACATACTGTGGTCAATTCTGTATGCGAAGTGGAATATATTGCTGCATTGGATGCTGCAAAGGAGGCAGTGTAGTTGCGAAAGTTTATTATCGAGCTGGGAGTTGTACCTTCCATTGATGGTCCTGTCCTGCTGTATTGTGACAGCTCCAGTGTCATAGCTCAGGTGAAAGAACCTAAGTCACACCATCGCACTAAACATGTTCTGCACTGCTATCACCTAGTGTGAGAGATCGTGAACCAAGGTGACGTCGAGCTTCAGAAGATCGACGGAAAGGAGAACCTAGCCGACTCCTTCACTAAAGCTCTCGGGATCAAAGAGTTCGATGACTATAAATGGAAGATGGGTATAAGATACTACCCCGATTGGCATTAGTTCAAGTGGGAGTTATTGAAAATTGTGTCCTAAAATCAATTGTGTGACGATTGAGTTCATCCTTGTATATGAATTATTGATTATTGAATAATAGTTATTCTGATATTTTTCATCACAAAATGATATCTTCCTTGAACTCTTGTACTGTGATGAAGTTTCTAGAACTATGCTAGTGTACGATAAAGAGAGGATTTATCGTATAGTTCTTAAACAAGTTCGCGACCAAATGATACGTTATGACGGGATGATAACGTTTATCGAGTGAAGATCATTGTGTGCCATATGGATTGGTTGTCCTTTTAACCAAGGAGTGTGGTGACACTGGTATGGCATACAGATGAGATGTAAGGATACATCGTCACTGAGCAAGTGACTCACCTGCTGAGCATTCTACTTCAAGATCTGCTCGCAAAACACATGGGTATAAATATCCTTTAGACCTGAGATCACCATAGTGACTTGCAAGTAACTCACTGTGCTTTGGTGCTGAACTACATGAATTTTTAATGCAGTGATGGAAAGCTACTAGGTACAGTCAAGTACTTATGATGTTTGTGTGTGGATCAAGATGGGATTGACCCCTCTGGATTATTGGAGTTGATGTATTGTTGTATTTCAATTTAGTAAAGTCTTGGCCAGGATAATCCATGAGATGGATTTGAAAGGTTGAAATACAATGTGGATGAAGTAATCTAGGTTGACAGTTAACCTGAGACCATCCTAGAGCATCCAGGGTCAAAGGATGAATTATGCGGTAACCATGAGTATGGGTTCTGAAATATTCTTTTGAAATAATTCGACCTATCTGGATATTGAAAACCATTGCTAGATGGTATCTCGATTAGTGCAGAAATTGATTCCTGTGCTACCGGCTTAGTGTTTGAACCTATGGAGTCACGCACACAAGTCAGACAAAGTAGAAAAAAATTGACCTATATTTATATGTCCAATCTGAAAGTACTGACTTGATTGAACATATGTTAATTTGATTGAAAATTGAGTTATGGGTCAAACAAGATTGAAGAGTTGACTATGTCTAGCTAGCACTACATATGAGGTTCAAGTTCAATCCAGAGATGAACAATTTCTATCTATGATCCATGGAACATATGAAAGATTGAATTTAAGTACTAATTAATTTTAGATTAGATCTGAATTAATTAAACTTAAATAGGTTCAAAATCTAAATTAGACTTGATACAAAAATCTTAAAGAGTTTAGGATTGATAGCCTTTCAAAATTATTTCGAACCGACTTCGAATCAAATTCGAATTGGACCTGTTTTAGATGAGATATGAGTATTCCTACTTGCACTAAGAATACCCACTCATGAAGCACGACCAAAGGTTAGTTTGGTGCTTATTTGGGGCATCCCAAGTGGGTGTGGGAGTGGATGCAAAGTGGATGTCATAAGTGATGGCAATTATATCTCATGTAGGAGTCCTTCTTTTATGAGTATTGGACCAATTCAAATCAGATTTGAATAAAGAGTCCTCCTCTCACTGGGTCATGAGAATCATCTATAAATAGAGAGGATCTCTACCTATGGATGAAAGAAGAGAATAGAATAGCAAACAAATCAAATTGAGAGAAAAGAAAAAGAGAAGGACAAGCGTGTGAAGAGAGAGGTCCTTCATCTTCTACATCTCCCTTTGTTGTCGCCTCCTCTCCTTGGGTATGGATCCTTCTTGGGCATCCCACCTGTTGGTGTGAGGTGTCACACCATCACATCTCATCCCTCGATTGATTGAGTTATGAAGCTTATTGGATTGGAGTTTATCCTGCTTTCTTATAGCATCTGACGTGCATACGAAGTAGAGGGTCTGTATATCCAGGCCTCCATAAAGATTTATATCAGATAATTTGAGATTTGATCTCTGATTTCACTATGATTCAGGTATGGATTTGATCTATAAACAAGTAGAATATTAGAAAAAATTTTTAGATGCAACCTGGGCATTCTGGAGAGAAACTGTTCCCTTCCCTTTAGGAACATGGTCAGATATGATTCTGGTTAGCTGGCACAAGGTAGAGAGCAGAAATAAGCCATGCCATTTCAACAAGATAAAACTTTACCTAAATTTGCCAGGCTGATCTTTAAAATTAGATCAGGCAAATTTTCATGATGTTGTATTGATTTCCACCGGGATTAAAAAAATTAATGAAATCATTGAATTCATGGGGTGTGTAGGAGTTACTTTGAATATCAGACCTATCATTGGAGAGATCTATTAATATCAAAGTCTCCCACTATGGCCCAAGGTCTTTGAATGAAGATTTTGATTGTTTTTAGTTCTTCAAAGAAGGCATGCCGGCTGTTTTGATCATGGTGGCTATAGACATTGGTGATAACAATTTTTGTTGCATCATCTTTTTTTAAAAAAAGTAGAAATTGAATACTTACCTTGGTGATAATGGCTTCATACTATTTCAATTTAAACCCATGCAGTTTGTAAACCATCTATAGAGCCTACTACTTTCAGTGTTTGCCAACCATCAAATTTGGATCAACAAGTTGACTGAATGCATTTTGGGTTAAGATATTCAAATTTTATTTTTTGTAAACAAACTATCTAACATTAAGATTTCTAACCATTGGCTACTTGAATGCCAAGCCCAATCCTCTAAAATTTCAGAAATAATTGTCATTATGAAAAGAGAGAGCAACAAATGGAGGGAATATTTTTCATTTTCCATAGAGTTGGACAACAAGTAGTTGGAAAGATGATGGTAGAGGAAGAAAAAGTAGTATTGCATACAAATAACCAACGAAGTCCATTCAAAAGATACTTTTCTAGAGTTTCCATACAAAACACCAACTACAAGCTTTGCCTGGCATAGACAATTAGAGACAAAATAATTGAAGAAAAAAATCCATTTCGGGGATGGATCGTCAGGGAGCATCTAAAAATTTTTCTATAATAAGCTAATATAGATTTTATCTTTTACCTGATACGCAGTGGAATAGGAATCAAATCCCTAAAGAATTCTAAATCTGAAGCCTCGTAAGGTTTGAACGTACAAATCCTCTACTTCGCACGCACGCCAAGTTTCATAAGAAAATGAGATGAAGTTTTAGATCATCGTATCTTCTCAAGATAGCAAGGAGGAGAGGAAGAAGAGCTTTGTTGTGACACCTCACACTTGAAATTGGGACCTCAGGGCCTCTTCACGCCAAGAGGCTTAGATGCCCAAAAACCCACATGCCAAGGAGAAGGATGCCTTCCTTCTCTTGGATGCAACCTCTCTCTCTCTTTCTCAGCTTAGCATACAATCTAATTATTATGCTTTGATAGTTAGAGATCCTTCCTATTTATAGATAATTCTCCATGACTCAATAGACTGGAAGTCCTAATTCAAATCAGCTTTGAATTATTCCATCTCTTATCTAAGAAGGAGTTCTATTTGAGATAGGATAGGTGGCTAACTTGGCGCCCCCATGCACCCACACCTACACCCAAGAGGGGGGTGGCAAAACCAGCACCCCCACCCTCCTTTGGTTGGTCATGAAGAGAGAGAGTTTTAGCAAAATTGAACTCTAAGAATCTAATCTGAATATGGATCAAAATGAATTCAATTCAAATCTGATTCGAATCAATTTTGAATAGACTATCGATCCCAAACTATTTAGAATTTAAGTCCAAGTCTAACTTGAATTTTTAATCCAATTAAGTCTAATTAAATCAGATCTAATCTAAAATTAATGAGTCACTTAAATCCAATCTCTTATAGACTCCTTGGATCATAGATCAAATTTTGTTCATCTTCAGAATTGAACCCAAACCTCATGTCTAATGCTAGCTAGACATAGTCAACTGTTTAATCCCGTATGATCTATAACTTAATTCTCAATCAAGCCAGTCCATATATTCAATCAAGTTATATACTTTCAAATTAAACATATAGACTTAGGTCAATCCTTTCTACGTTGCTTGACTTTGTGTGTGACTCCATATATTCGAACACTAAGCTGATAGCACAAGAACTATTTTCTGTACTAATAGAAGTTATCATCTAGCAATGATTTCTGACATCCGAATAGATCAAATATTTGCAAGACAATATTCAAGAACCTATGCATATTGTTATCACATAATTCATCCCTTTCATCCTAAATACTTAAGGATGATCTAGGGTTAAACTGTCAACCTGAAAAGAATCATCCACATTGTATTCTAACCTTTCAAATCTGTCACATAATTATCCTAGCCATGATTTTACTAAATTAAAATACAGTGATACATTAGCTCCTATAATCCAGAAGATTAATCCTATCTTGATCCACACACAGACTTCATAAATACTTAATTATATCTAATAGCTTTCTATCACTACATTAGAAATACAGATAGTATGGCACCAAAGCATAGTGAGTTGCTTGCAAGTCACAATGGTGATCTTAGATCTGAGGGATACTTATGTCCATATACTTTACGAGCTGCTTTTAACAACAGAGTGTTCAGCAGGTGAGTCACTTATTCAATGATGATGTATTCCTACATCTTATCTGTATGTCTTCTTGATTAAGAGGACAACCAACCTATATGATACACAATGACCTTCACTTGATCAATATCACCATCCTTTAATGACATATCATTTGACTGAAAATATTTTTAAAAACTATTCGATAAACTCTCCTTTATCGATTACTTTATAGTTCTAATGATTTCATCATAACATAAGAGTTCTAATAAGAAAGATGTAACTTTATGATGAAAGATATCAAAATAACTTTTATTCATTGATAATTAATTTTTATATATATTACAAAAAGAGCATAATTGTCCAAAGAATTAGCTTTAGGATATATTTTCTAGCAACTCTCATTTGAACTAAAGTCAATCAGGACAATATCTTATACCCATCTTCCACTTGTGATCATCGAACTCTTTTCGAGAGCTTTAGTGAAGGGGTCGCTATGTTCTCTTTTTCATCGATCTTCTAAAGCTCGACATCATCTCGATCCATGATCTCACGTACAATGATGTAATCCTATGACCTATCAGAAGATAGTCTTCTTAAAATTTTCCACATTAAACTATTTCAACATGGTATCGATGTACGTGGATTGAGATAATCCAAGCAACCTTCTAGATCTATCTCTATAAATTTTTATCCCTAGGATGTAGGATGTTTCTTTCAAATCTTTCATAGAGAACTGTGATGAGAGCCACAGCTTTACACTTTACAAAGTTGGGATGTCATTTTTCATTAACAGTATGTCATCTACATACAGTACAAAGAAGATGACGATAGAATCATTAGTCCATTTATAGATGCAAGACTCTTCTCCATTTCTAACGAAGCTATATGTTTTGATCATCTTATCAAAATATATGTTCCAACTCCTAGATACCCGCTTTAGTCTATAAATGGACATATTTAGTTTACACATTTTAGATTCATCTCTGAATGTGAATCCTTCAGGTTGTATCATATGCATCTTTTCTTCTAGCTCTCCATTAAGAAAAATAATTTTGACATCCATTTATCAGATCTCATAATCTAAGTGTGCTGCTAATGCAAGCATAATCTGGATGGACTTGAGTATTGCCACAGGTGAGAAGTCTCATCATAGTCAATACCATAATGTTGATGTGACTCTTGACAACTAGATGGACTTTATAGGTCTCCACTTTTTCATCTACTCCTCTTTTTCTTTTAAAAATCTACTTGCACCCTATGATTTTATCTCTTCGAGCGGATCAACTAGTATCCATACATTGTTGATCTCTGTGGACTTCATCTCAGATTTCATGGCCTCGAGCTACTTCTGAAAGTCAGACTTTTGCATGGCTTCTATATAAGTGATCGAATCCTCATTATTCTCATATAGCTCGATAGGATCACCATCTCAGATCAAGAAACCATAGTATTTGTCTAATTACTGTGGTACTCTATCGGATCTCCTTAATGGTGCCTCTACAGGTTTCAGATTCAACTCTCCAATCAATTTTGATTTTGTATGTGCCGGTTCTTCTACCTCATGAACTTCATCAAGTTAATTTTGCTGGCATTAGTTTTTTCTCGAAGAAACTTCTTTTCTAAAAAAACTATCCTGTTGCTGATGAACATCTTTTGTTCTTCAGCGACGTAGAATAGTATCCTTTAGTTTCTTTTGGAACCCTAAAAATAAGCATTTATCAGACTTTGGTCCAAGCTTATATATCGTTAAACACTTGATATAAGCTGGACACCCCCAAATCTGAAGGTATGAGAGTACTAGCCTACGTTCTGTCCATATCTCATATGAAGTTTTATCGACAGACTTGCTCAAAATCTTGTTTAATATATAGTAGGTAGTTTCAAGAGCGTATCTCTAAAAAGGGATTGACAGATTTGCAAATCTTTCATGGATCGAATAATGTCTAATATAGTTTGATTCTTCCTTTTAGACATCCCATTATATTATGATATTTCAGGAGAAGTCTACTGTGAGAGAATCCCATTCTGCTTTAGATATGTCAGAAATTTATTGATGAGGTATTCACCTCCTCAATCTGATCAAAGCATTTTAATACACTTTCCAGTCTATTTTTCTACTTCACTATGAAATCGTTTGAACATTTCAAATGATTCAGATTTATGCTTTATAAGGTATCATACCTCGATAGATCGTCTGTAAATGTAATAAAGTAATAGCATCCTTCTCTGGCACCTATGTTCATGGGTCCATATACATCACAATGTATTAGACCTAGAACATCACTAGCTTATTCATCTTTTTTCTTAAAAGTGACTTGATCAACTTACCAAGTAGATTGGATTCACAGATCGATAATGATTCACAATCATTAATTTTAAGGATACCTTTTTTGATTAACCTGTCTATCCTATTCTTGTTCACATGACCAACCTACAATGCCAAAGGTAGGAATCACTGACATTATCTATCCTAGAATGTTTGTTCGATGTATACATTACACCAACAGGCTATGATAATATGTATATGTCATATTTTAATTATTCACACATAATTATAATATCATTCACAATGATATCACAAAAATCATCCTCTATTAAAAATTTAAAATTAAGTTTGGCCAAAAGGCCTACAGAGATGATATTCATCAAAAAAGAAGAACAATAATGACACTCATCTAATATGATACTATTAGACTCAAAAACAAGCTGCATAGCTCCTAAAGCTAGAACTAGAACAAGGCTTCCATCTCCAATATTCAGGAATCGCTCACCTTCTCTAAATTTTCTACTAACCTATAGTCCTTACAATGAATTGTAAATATAATCAAACTTTGGGTATCTAATACCCAGATAGTAGTATCACAAATAAAAAAATTATAAGAAGTTATCATATAAATATCTTGTGAAGCAACTGATTGCTTGTTTTTCTTATTCTTTGGCCTGTTTGAATCATGGGAAGCTATATATGCAAAATAATTTTTTTTCAATGACCCAGCTTCTTGCAAAAGAAGCATTCTGCTTGGCTCTTATCGATTTTTAACTTTTTGCTTTGCTTTGGCTTTGGGTCAGCAGCATAATTCTTTTATACCTTTTCTTTCTTTTCTCTCTTAAATCAATATTTTGCAGACGAACCTCTCACTATATGCACCAACTTCCTTTGGAGCTGATGGTCCTTCTCGAACGTCTGCAGCAATCCTAGCAAATCATGGTAATTCACTGTAGGCTTCGTCATTCTATAATGACTCAAAAAAGATAGGTAGGATTTTGGTAGCGAGTTTAGGATAGCATCCTTACCTAACTATTCATATAATAGAAAGTTAAATTTGCTTAAGCATTCAATCTGCTCGATCATGCATAATATATGATTGGTGATGACTGACATCCCCTCTTGCATATGGGCATTGAATACAGTGTAAGAGATTTTATGTCTCTTCGCATCCTCAGAGGTGTCGAAGGACTCATTCAATATTTAAATCATATCCTCTGGTTGTGCGTCCTCGAACTTACGATCAAGTTCGTCATTCATTGCTATCTTCATGATGCAATGCACAGTCGAGCAGTCACTGAGATACTTCAAATAAGTATCTCTCATAGCACGAAGTGCGTTGGCAGTAGGTTTTTTGGATGTTGAATTCGTAAACACGTATAAGATTCTTTCATACTCCAGAATAATCTTCAACTTTCGATACCAGTGATCGAAGTTGGGTTCGATAAGCTTGTCGCTGTCTAATAGCAAATGGAGTGATAATATGTTGGCCATAGCTGAAGAGAAAAAATATAAACCTATTAGTATATGAATTATTTTAATCCTAAAGATATGGACTTTAGCCTAAAGGTTCTTCCACTATTTGATATGAATTGATAGACTCTACCTCTAATTCAAGGAATTACATTAATTTCTTAGCGGATACTAAAATCCACACAGACTGCATTCAGGCCCGAGTGTGGTTGGGCCAACTCTAATGCAACCATGGGTAGGTTCCTAATCAATTATTTCTCCAAACATTTCTAGCAATTAGATTTTATCCTAAGCTTTTCTTTAGCAGGCATGTGGCATCTCTACTAAAAATTTTGGTTAAGTCCAACCATTAACATGACTCCACCAAATGCATCCAATAAATGAATGTTCAGGCCAGAGTGTGGCTTGGCCAACCTGAGCATTGATCTGAAGGGCATAACAAGATGGTCATATGATGAATGATAATTCCAATCTCAATAGACACCAGACGTATGGTGCCTCCAATGTCTATTTAAAATATTGGACTCATTATCATGCATATTAATGAGAGGCTATGAACTAGTTATCCCTATAACTGCATTATTTTAAGGACCTAATAATTTAAAAAATTTGATTTAATAATTTAAAAATAAGAAAAAAAATTGACCTGCAAGTTGTAGATCCTTCCACTGACTTTACCAAGTCATGAAGAGGACTATGTACAAGCTGTCTAAAGATATTTAAATTAGTCACACTGATTTATCTTAATAGCATGAGTCAGCTCGAATCGATTAGTGATCTAATCAAAATATAATCTACCACATCAGAAGGTAAGTGAGATCGGTGGGAGGGATATACCGTTAACTCACAATAAACGCCATCTAGGTGAGTAGCTCCCAATTAGTTACCACCGATCAAAACTGCCAAACTTATCTTAGATACTAACTGGTTAATTAATTTTGATTTGATCCACCAGAAAATTTAGGCTCAATCATTAGGCCATGATCACGATCCATTTAGTATGGTCAAAAATATGAACTTCATCAAGCTACAACTGTTGAAGTTGATCTAGAAAAATTTTGACCTAATCTAATTCAACTCTTGATTAGATTCAATCAATTTTTTTATTTAATTCATATATATTTCTAACCCTTAATCTAACCCAATAGGAGGACCTGATTCATGCTAACCCATTGCCCATCAATTTATGTGGTGTCTTAAAAAAAAAAATCTTCAATTCACAAATCTAGATCATTTTAAATTAATTCTAAATTAGGTGTGTGAAACATATATTTCAGTTTGTAGAACTATTCTACTAGGGATTTAGGTGAAGCATACTATATGTTTTAAATCATGAAAACTAATTTTTATATCTATGTTTAACAATTAAACATGCATTATTATGATCTAAACTTCATATATACATTACATGTATCATGACTACTTTTAGATCATCACCAATTACATCTAATATAATATACTATTTAGATTTTAAAATAATTTTATATCTAAATTTATCTTATTAGATTGTAATGAGTCATAAATCATTTTAGATCTAATCTAAATATATTCATGATCAAAATAATTTATAAAAATCTGTTTGCTATTCTTTTTCATAAAATCGGATCACAATGACACCCCTATATATCATAAGAGAACCATCGAATGGACAAGAGAGAGACATTCATCCCTGCTTTCTCTTATGATTGGACGGTCTGATGATCTCATCAATTCGAGTACTGGGCTATTAATATCTAAAATTTAATTTCAAGCAAAAATCACATCTACATGTAATTTTCGAAACAAAGTAGTCATGTACATGACTTTGATCATATCAACTATGTTCTTCATCTAATCTAATCAGATTTAATACATCATATGCATCACATTAGATCTGAAACTTAATTTATACAGGATATAAAATATTAAATTCAGATCTAAAATCATATAAAAAATATTTAGATGCACATATGAACACATAAAGATTAAATTTTTGGTTAAATCTATTTCGATGTTGTACAAAATTTTGTTAGAAATCAGATATGAAAATCTATCAAAATAGATTCAATTTAGATTTAAATAAGTCTAACTTCCAATCTGAAATAACAACATAAAAATTTTGTTAAAATTAATTTAAAATAGATAGTTATTCTAATAAAAATTGTAATAATAAAAATTCTGTTATAACAGATTTATAACAAATCTTAACTAACTATTGATTAGGATCATGAAATCTAATCAAAATTAGATCATAAATTTTATTTAAATAGATATAAATTAGATTTAATATCTAACATAAAATTTCAATCACATATCATATGTAAATCTATCAAAAAAAATAGTTATATATCCATATATCAAAGTCTGGCTCTGATACCAGTTGAAGAGAAAAATCCATTTCGGAGATAGATCGCCAAGGAGCATCTAAAAATTTTTCTATAATAAGCTAATATAGATTTTATTTTTTATCTGATATGCAGTGGAATAGGGATCAAATCTTCAAAAAAATTTAAATTTGAAGCCTCGCAAAGGTTTGAACATACAAATTCTCTACTTCGTGCACACGTCTAGCTTTGTAGAAAAGCAAAATGAAGCCTTAGATTGTCCTACTTTCTCAAAGCAACATGGAGGGGAGGAAGAAGAGCTTTGGTGTGATGCCTCACACCTAAAATTGGGACACCAAAGCCTCTTCATGCCAAAAGGATTGGATGCCTAAAAACCCACATGCCAAGGAGAAGGATGCCTGACTTCTCTTGGATGCCACCTCTCTCTCTCTTTTTTACCTTAGCACACAATCTAAATATTATGCTTTGATGGTTAGAGATTCTTCCTATTTATAGATGATTTTTTATGACCCAATAGACTAGGAGTCCTAATTCAAATTAGCTTTGAATTATTCCATCCCTTATTTAAGAAGGAGTCCTATTTGAGATAGGATAGGTGCCTGACTTGGTGCTCCCATACACCCACGCCTACATCCAAGAGGGGGGCGGCAAAACCAGCACCCCCACCCTTTTTTATCGACCATGAAGAGAGAGAGTCCCAACAAAATTGGACTCTAAGGATCTAATCCAAATATGGTTCAAAATGAATCCAGTTTGAACCTGATTCGAACCAATTTCTAATAGACTGTCAATCCCAAACTGTTTAGGATATAGGTCTAAGTCTAACTTAAATTTTTAACCTAATTAAGTCTAATTAAATCAAATCTAATCTAAAATTAACTAGTTATTTAAATTCAATCTCTCATAGACTATTTGGATCATAGATCAAATCTTATTCATCCCTAGAATTGAATCTGAACCTCATGTCTAGTGCTAGCTAGACATAGTCAACTGCTTAATCTCGTATGATCCAAAACTTAATTCTCAATCAAGTCAGTCTATATGTTCAATCAATCATGTACTTTCAAATTGAATGCATAGACTTGATCAATCATTTTCTACATTGTTTGACTTTGTGCATGACTCTATAGGTTCGAACACTAAGTCGCTAGTACAAGAATTATTTTTTGTACTAATCAAAGTTACCATCTAGCAATAATTTTTGATGTCCAGATAGGTCAAATATTTGTAAGATAATATTCGAAAACCTATCATATGATTACTGCATAATTCATCCTTTTGATCCTGAATGCTCAAGGATGATCTGGGGTTAAACTATCAACCCTGAAAGAATCATTCATATTATATTTCAATCTTTCAAATCCATCATATGGATCATCCTGACCAAGATTTTATTAAATTGAAATACAGTGATGCATAAACTCCTATAATCTAGAGTGATCAATCCCATCTTGATCCACACACAGACTTCACAAGTACTTGACTGTATCCAGTAGCTTTCCATCACTGCATTAGAAATACAGATAGTACGGTATCAAAGCACAGTAAGTTGTTTGCAAGTCACAATGATGATTTTAGATCTGAGGGACACTTATGTCCATATGCTTCACAAGCTACTCTTGAAGCAGAGTGCTCAGCAGGTGAATCACTTATTCGATGATGATATACTCCTACATCTCACCTATATGTCATACCAGTGTCTCCACATTTCTTATTTAAGAGGAAACCAATCAATATGACACACAACAATCTTCACTCGATAAATATTATCATCCTTTAATGACGTATCATTTGGTCATGAACATATTTAAGAACTATTCGATAAATTCTTCTTTATCCATTACTTTATAGTTCTAAGGACTTCATCACAATATAAGAGTTCTAACAAGGAAGATGTAACTTTGTGATAAAAGATGTTAAAATAATTTTTATTCATTGATAAATAATTTATATATATATTACAAAAGGAGCACGATCATCCAAATAATTAGTTTTAGGATACATTTCCTAGCAGTAATGATAATGACAAAAGGTGCTATGTGCATGCAAGTTATGTTGTATTGGGGGATGATAAAAGCAGGTCTACAAGGATATAGAGATAACAATTTTATGCAGTAGTTTGGTAACTTATACTTCTTAAGTGCTATTATGATGGAGGGATTTTAGAGTCTTAATTGATAAGGTTGAAGTAGTTGACTCACTAGATATGATTAGGCCACATTTCCTTCCAAGTATTATGAGGTCATCTATAGTTAGAGAGTCAATAAAGAGAATGCCTGCATCATTTAGGTTTTGCTCCTCCAAACCAAGAGATTTGATCTTCTTATGGTGCAGCCAGGCACTCTTTTTTATCGATATTGAGGGGATGGAGGAAGAGGACTTAGCTCTTTCTGCAAATTATGGAAGATAAGAGATATAGGAAAGAGGTCTTAAGAACAAGATGTTATGGGTTTTAAGGTAGGTTGGTATGAAAAGAGATATCAGATATTGTAGGATGGGATAACATGTTGTTGGGAATTATGTTCTAAAACCAATCGTATGACGATTGAGTTTCTCTTTGTATATAAATTATTGATAAATGAATAAAATTATTCTGACATTTTTCATCATAAAGTTACATCCTCCTTGCAAAACTCTTGTGTTGTGATGAAGTCCTTAGAACTATGTTAGTAAATGATAAAGAGAGGATTTATCGTATAGTTCTTAAACATATTCGTGATCAAATGATACGTTATTACAAGACGATGACGTTTATCGAGTGAAGATCATTGTGTGCCATATAAGTTGATTATCCTCTTAATAAAAGAGTGTGGTGATATTGGTATAGCATATAGGTGAGTTGTAGGAGTACATCATCACTGAACAAGTAACTCACCTGCTGAGTGTTCTGCTATCAAGAGCTACTCATGAAGCGTAATGACATGTGTCCCTCAGACTTGAGATCATCATAATGACTTACAAGTAACTCACTGTGCTTTGGTGCCAGACTATCTGGATTTCTAATACAGTGATGGAAGACTATTGGGTACAGTAAGTACTTACGAAGTCTATGTGTGGATCAAGAAGAAATTGATCCCTCCAGATTATTAAAGCTGATATATTGCTGTATTTTAATTTAGTAAAATTTTGATCAGGATAATCCATGAGATAGATTTGAAAGGTTGAAATACAATATGGATGAAGCAATCTCGGTTGACAGTTAACCTGAGACCATCTAAGAGCATTCAGGGTCAAAGAAATGAATTATGCGGTAACTATGTGTATGGATTCTGAAATATTCTTTTATGATAATTCAACCTATCTGAACATTGAAAACCATTGCTAGATGGTAGCTTCGATTAGTGCAGAAATAGATTCCTGTGCTATCGGTTCAGTGTTTGAACCTATGGAGTCACGCACATAAGTCAGACACTGTGGAAAAGAATTGGTTTATATTTATATGTCCAATTTGAAAATACTTGACTTGATTAAATATATAAATTAACTTAATTGAGAATTAAGTTATGAGTCAAATGAGATTGAAGAGTTGACTATGTCTAGCAAGCACTACACATGAAGTTCAGGTTCAATCCCAGGGATGGACAGTTTCTGATCTATGATCTATGAAGCCTATGAGAGGTTGAATTTAAATACTGATTAATTTTAGATTAGATCTGAATTAATTAGACTTAATTGGGCTTAAAATTTCAATTAGACTGGATGCAAAAATCTTAAAGAGTTTGAGATTGATAGTCTTTCAAAATTATTTCGATCCAGCTTCAAATTAGATTCAAATCGGATCCTTTTTGGATGAGATATGAAGAATTCTATTTTCACTAGGATTTTCTCCTCTCTTGGGCTAACCAGCACCTAAAATGGTGCTAGTTGTGGGCATCCCATGTGGGTGTGAAATTGGGTGCTCTGTGATTGCCATATATGATGGTAATTCTATCTCATGTAGGAGTCCTTCTTTCATGAGTATTAGACTGATTCAAAGTATATTTGAATTAGTAGTCCTATACTTAATGGGTCATAAAAATTATCTATAAATAAAAAAAATTTCTACCTATGGATGTATAGCAATCAAATCAAATTGAGAGAACAGAGAAAGAGAGAGAGAGACGTGAGAAGGGGCGTCCCCTTTCCTTCTCTTTAGCATCTCCCCTTGTTGCCGCCCATTCTCTCCTTACTATGGGGCCTATCTTGGGCATCCCCTTTACTGGTGTGAGGCATCACACCAGTACATCTCCTTCCTCATTTGGTTGAGTCGCGAAGGTGATTTGATCGAAGTTCATCCCACTTTCCTGCGTTGTCTGACGTGCATGTAAAGTAGAGGATCTGCACTTCCAAGCCTCCGTGAAGATTGATTCTAGATTTTTAAAGATTTGATCTCCTATTCTGTAACCATCTAGATAAAAATTTGGTCCTTATTCATATAGATTTGTAGAAAATTTTAGATGCAATTATGATTGCTCGAAGAGAAACAGTTTTCCTTCCCTTCAATTAGTATCAGAGCCAGCCTTTGAAACATGCATGCATAATTAATTATTTTTAGATTATTTACATATTATATATAATTAAAATTTTATATTAAATATTAAATTTAATTTATATCTATTTAAATAAAATTTTTGATTTAATTTTGATTGGATTAGATAATCCTAATCAATGGTTGATTAAGATTGGTATAAGTTTGTTATAACAGAATTATGTTGTTGTTGAATTTTTGATGGAATAATAATATAAATTAAAATTTATTTTAAATTTATTTTAATAAAATTTTAATATTATTATTTCTATTAAGAAGTGAGACTTATTTTAGATCTAAGTTGGATCTATTTTGATGGATATTTAGATATGAACACTAACAAAATTCAGCACTACACCAAAACAAATTTAACCAAAAATTTAATCTTTATGCATTCTTATTTGCATCTAATTAATTTTTTATATTGATATCAAATCTAAAATTGATATTTTATAATCAGTATAAGATGTATTTCATATTTGATATGATGTATATGATGCATCAAATCTAATTAGATTAGATAAAGAACATGACTAATAAGATCAAGCACATGTTCATGACATAAACTGTTTTGTCAAAATTGCATGTTAATATGATTACATATGAAATTAGATTTCAGATCTTAGAAGTCTAGTATTCAGATTGATAAGATCATAAGATCATTCAATCATAAGAGATCGAAGAGATTAATCTCTCTTTTATCTATTTGATGGGTTCTCTTATGACATATAGGGGTATCTCCGATTTCATGAAGAAGAAAAATAAATAAAATTTTATGAATTATTTTAATCATAAATATATTTAGATTAGATCTAAAGTAATTTATGATTCATTATAATAAAAAAATTTTAGATGTAAAATTATTTGAAATCTGAATAGCATGTTACATAAGATGTAATCGGTATTGATCTAAAAGTTATCATGACGCATGAGATGTATGTATGAAGTTTAGATCATACCTATACGTGTTTAATTATTAAACATATTATAAAAATTTATTTTCATGAATTAAAACATATGGTATGTTTCATCTGAAATCCTGATAGAATAGTTCTACAGACTGAAATACATGTTTCACACATTTAATTTTGAATTAAGTTTGAATGATCTAGATTTGAGAATTGAAGATCATTATGACACCACATAAATCGATGGGCAAAGGGTTAGCATGAATTAGATCCTTCTAATGTGTTAGACTTAGGGTTAGAAATATATTTGGATCAAATAAAAAAATTAGTTAAATCTAATCAATTGTTGAATTAAATTAGATCAGAATTTTTTTAAATCAATCTCAATAGTTGAAGTTTGATCAAGTCTAAATGTTTGACCCTAATAAATAGACCATGATCATGGTTTCATGGTTGAGCCTGAATCTTCTGGTCGATCAAATCGAAACTAATTAACCAATTAGTGTCTAAGATAAGTTTTACAGATTCGATCAAGTGATTTTTAATTGGAAGTTACTCACCTAGATATGTCTACGACGAGTTAATGGCACATCCCTCCTACTAATTTGGCTGACATAGTAGATTATGTTTTGATTAGGTTACTAGTCGACTTGTGCATACCCATGCCATCAAGATTAATCAGTGTGACTGATTTAAGTATCTTCAGACCAGCTTGTGTCTAATTCTTTACATGACTTGATGAAGTCAGTGGAAGTATTTACAGCTTGCAGGTGAGCTTCTTCTCTTATTCTCAGATCAATGAAATCTAATCTTTTAAATTATTAAATCCATAAAATAATATAGTTATGAGATAACTTGTTCATAGCCTGTTATTAAGGTGCATGATAATGAGTCCAATATTTTAAATAGGCATTGGAGACACCATATGCCTAGTATCTATTATGTATTGAAATTATTATCCATCATATGACCATTATAATGTACCTTCAAATCAATGCTCAGATTGATCAAGCCACACTCAAATCTGGACATCCATTTGTTAGATGCACTTGGTGTTGTTATGTTAATGGTTAGATCTAACCAGAATTTTTAGTAGAGGTGCCACACACCTGCTGAAGGGATGTTTGGAGAAAAACCTAATTGCTAGAAATTATTTAGAGAAATAATTGGTTATGAACCTACCTATGGATGCACTAGGATTGGTCAAGCCACACTCGGGCCAGTTGGCAGTCTGTGTAGATTCTAGTACCTGCTAAGAAATTAACGTAATTCTTCGAGTTGGAGGTAGAGGCTACCAATTCAAAAAAAATAGTGGAAGAACCTTTAAACTAAAGTCTATATCTTTGAGATTAAAAAATAATTCATATACTAATAGGCTTGTATTTTTTTTTCAGTTATGACCAACACACTATCTCTCCATATACTGTTGGACAGCGACAAGCTCATCGGATCCAACTTCAATAGCTGGTATTGAAAATTGAAGATCATCTTAGAGTATGAGAAGATTTTATATATCCTTACAAATGAAGCACCCGAAGAACCTGCTATCAATACTCTTCGTACTACGAGAGATACTTACATGAAGTGGCTCAATGACCGAACCACTGTACATTATGTGATGAGGGTAGTTATGAATAATGAACTTAGCCATAAGTTCGAGGATGTGTAGCCCGAGGAGATCATTTAAATGTTAAATGAGTCCTTCGGCATCCCTGAGGATGCGGAGAGACACAAAACCTCCTACGCAGTGTTCAATGCCCATATGCGAGAGAGGACTTCAGTCATCGATCTTGTGCTGTACATGATTGAGCAGATTTAATGTCTGAGCAAACTTAGCTTTTCGTTGTATGAATAGTTAGGCAAGGGTGCAATCCTCAATTCACCATCGAAATCCTACTTACCATTTCTAAGTCATTACAGAATGACGAAGCTTGCAGTGAACTACCATGGTTTGTTAGGATTATTGCAAACTTTTGAGAAGGACCACCTACTCCAGAAAGAGCTAATAAATTTAGTGGGAGGTTCATCTGTGGATGGTCGATCCTCTAGAAGAAGAAAGAAGAAGAAGGTACAGAAATCCCATGCCATCGATCCTACGCAGAGTAAAACATCAAAATTTGATAAGAGCCAAGCAGAATGATTCTTCTATAAGAAGCTGGATCATTAGAAGAAGAATTGTCTAGCTTACATAGCCACTCTTAATCCAAACAGGCCTAAGAGCAAGA
Source organism: Elaeis guineensis (assembly GCF_000442705.2). NCBI lineage: Eukaryota > Viridiplantae > Streptophyta > Magnoliopsida > Arecales > Arecaceae > Elaeis > Elaeis guineensis. Next base: position 29,050,910 of record NC_025995.2, on the reverse strand, counting down.
AAAAGAAACAAATGGTTGCTTCACAAGGTACTTATATGATAACTTCTTATAATTTCTTTGTTTGTAATACTACAACCTGGGTATTGGATATCAAAAATCTGATTAATATATGTAATTCATTGCAGGAACTGCAAGGAAGTAGGAAGTTTCAAGAGGGTGAGCGATTCCTTAGCATCGAAGATGGCAGTCTTGTTCCAGTTCTGACCTTGAGAACTTTACAGCTTGTCTTCAAGTCTTATAGTGTCATGTTAAATGATTGTCATTATTGTCCCTCCTTTCTAATGAATGTCATCTCTATAGGCCTTTTGGCCAAACTTGATTTTAAGTTTATAATAAAGGAAGATTTTTGTGATATCATTATGAATGATACTGTAATTATGTGTAGACAATTAAAATATAGCATGTTGGGTATAAAATACCCGCAGCCGAAATCCCCATCAGAACGGCTCCGCCCGGACTCCTACGGGAGCCGGGCTCCACCTTCGACATCAGCACGGCTCCGCCCTTCGACATCAGAACGGCTCCGCCCGGACTCCTACGGGAGCCGGGCTCCACCTTCGACATCAGCGCGGCTCCGCCCGGACTCCTACGGGAGCCGGGCTCCACCTTCGACATCAGAACGGCTCCGCCCGGACTCCTACGGGAGTCGGGCTCCACCTTCGACATCAGCGCGGCTCCGCCCGGACTCCTACGGGAGCCGGGCTCCACCTTCGACATCAGAACAGCTCCGCCCGGACTCCTACGGGAGCCGGGCTCCAACTTCGACATCAGCACGGCTCCGTCTGGACTCCTACGGGAGCCGGGCTCCACCTTCGACATTAGCACGGCTCCGCCCGGGCTCCTACGGGAGCCGGGCTCCACCTTCGACATCAGAACGGCTCCGCCCGGACTCCTACGGGAGCCGGGCTCCACCTTCGACATCAGCGCGGCTCCGCCCGGACTCCTACGGGAGCCAGGCTCCACCTTCGACATCAGCGCGGCTCCGTCCGGACTCCTACAGGAGCCGGGCTCCACCTTCGACATCAGAACGGCTCCGCCCGGGCTCCTACGAGAGTCGGGCTCCACCTTCGACGTCAGAGCGGTTCCGCCCGGGCTCCTACGGAGGCCGGGTTCCAACCGCGGCCGAACCTCAATCGACAGATCCGCACCCCCTCGGCAGGTCGCGACAATAATCATGATCCTGTTCCAGGTCCTACAGCGGATTCTACGCGGCTCCAGCAGCGGACCCATTACTCCCTGACAGGCTGTACCAAACGGCCACGATTCTGTCCCACTCCCTGCGGCAGGTGCTGTACGATCCCACTACTCACTGACAGCTAGCGGCAACGGACGCCGCCCCACTATCCGCAGCAGGCCATACGTGGCAGACTATGACAATAGCCACGAGTCTACCCCACCACTCTCCGTAATTAATTTCCCTGACCGTGGGCGGCCCACTACCAGATGGTTGCAGGTGTCACCATCGATCCGTTGCCCCCTCTGCCTATAAAAGGGGATCCAGATACGTTATTCTCTAAGCTCTTTTGCCTTATCTCAAAACTCTGCTAAATTCTCCGTTCGAGCACTCCATTCTTGTTGAGGGAGAGAACTGACTTGAGCGTCGGAGGGTCTTGCCGGAGCAACCCCACCTCCGGTTTAGACTTCCCTTGCAGGTCCCGGCGGCGACCGCGGCTTCCTCAACTCCAGCTTCTCCGGCGCAGGCGGATTTTTGCACCAACAGGATTGGCGCTAGAGGAAGGGCTTGAACCTTCGCAGCACCCTTGTTCTTAAAGGAGCGCTCAACGGATCCGCTTCCGGTCATCTTTTCCGGCACCCAAGCCTCCTTTCCCTGCCCGATGCCTTCTCGCGGGGTTTCTGCACAACTACCTCTGGCTATGACCGCCGATAAAGGGTGGTCGGGCGACCAGTCTCCGTGGGATTCCGTTAATGTCGTCTCGGGGGAATCCCAGCAGGAGGCGATCGGCAAATCAGCTGCACCCCCCAAGCGGCAAAAAGTTGAGGAACCCATAGCCTTCACTGAAGAAGACGTCCAGGGAGTCCAATTCTCTCACAACGACGCGGTCGTAGTTTCCTTAAACATAGCAAATTATGATGTCCGTCGCGTTCTCGTCGACAACGAAAGTTCGGCTGACATCTTGTTCTACAACGCCTTTTCAAGAATGACCACTCTTGGCGGTCATCTAAGGCCGATGTGCTCCCCCTTGATAGGGTTTACTGGTGACGCCGTTCCTACGGAAGGAACGATAGCTCTAACTGTGACCGCGGGTCAGCATCCAAAGCAGTCCAGGGCTCTGGTGAATTTTCTGGTGGTAAAGGCGCCATCTGCCTACAATGCAATTCTTGGCCGTCCCGGCCTCAATGCCCTCAGGGCCGTCGTTTCAACCTACCATTTGAAGTTGAAGTTCCCCACCGGCAAGGGGATTGGAGAAGTTCGGGGAGACCAAGCGCTGGCCAGGCATTGCTACAACATTGCCTTGCAAAAGAACGACCAAGTGGACCTCTGTCCGGTCGACGGATTGGACGCGCGCGATGACCTTACTGAAGAGAGGGGTGGTCCAATCGAAGATCTAATATCGATTCCTTTGAACGATGGGAATGCGGAGCATGTTGTGTCAATCGGCTCCAACCTGGAGGAGGGGGTGCGGGTGCGTCTTGTGGATTTCCTCCGAAGGAATGCGGACGTTTTCGCATGGGTCCCGGCGGATATGCCGGGGATCGACACAAAAGTCATGAAGCATCATCTGGCGGTCGACCCTAAACATCGGCCAACAAGAGAAAAAATCCGGAGTCATGCCCCGGAGAGGCAGAAGGCAATAGCCGACGAAGTGGATAAACTTCTCGAGGCCGGATTTATCAAGGAGGTCAATTATCCAGAGTGGATCTCCAATGTCGTCTTGGTCAAGAAAGCGAACGGCAAGTGGAGGATGTGTATCGATTTCAAAAAGCTAAATAAGGCTTGCCCAAAGGACAGTTACCCCCTCCCCAGGATCGATCAACTGGTGGATGCTACCTCGGGCCATGAGCTTCTCACTTTTATGGACGCGTTCTCCGGCTATAACCAGATTAGAATGGCATCGGAAGATGAGGAGAAGACTGCTTTTATCACTAATCGCGGCCTTTACTGCTACAGGGTTATACCGTTCGGCCTCAAGAACGCAGGCGCAACCTATCAGCGATTGGTAAATAAAATCTTCAAAGAACAAATCGGCCGAAACATGGAGGTGTACGTGGACGATATGCTCGTGAAAAGTAGATCTTCCGGAAATCATGTTGCCGACCTCGAGGAAGCTTTTGGCGCTCTTCGAAAATACAGAATGAAGCTGAACCCGACCAAATGTGCTTTTGGGGTAACCTCAGGAAAGTTCCTGGGCTTCATGGTGTCGGGGCGTGGGATTGAGGCCAATCCGGAGAAAATTCGTGCCATCCAGGAGATGGCCGCCCCGCGGTCGATCAAGGAGGTTCAGTGCCTCACTGGGAGGATTGCAGCTCTTAATCGCTTTGTCGCGAGGTCGGCTGAGCGATGTTTGCCCTTCTTCCAAACCCTCAAACAGCCGAAGAACTTCTGTTGGACCCCTGAATGTCAACAGGCATTCGAGGAATTAAAGAGCTACCTTAGCTCACCTCCACTACTGGCAAAGCCCGAACCTGGGGAGGAGTTATTTTTGTACCTGGCAGTCTCTCCCACATCCCTCGCGGCAGTCCTTGTCAAAGAAGAAATAAAAATCCAGCGGCCGGTCTACTACATTAGCCGCGTGCTAAGGGACGCCGAGACCAGGTATACTAAATTAGAGAAACTGACCTACGCTTTGTTGATTGCAGCTCGGAGACTCCGACCTTACTTTCAAGGGCACACGGTGACGTTGCTCACCGACCAACCGATCAAAGCGGTTTTGCACCGAGCTGATATTTCTGGAAGAATGGCGAAATGGGCAATCGAGCTCACAGAATTCGACATCAACTACCAGCCTAGGCCGGCAATAAAGGCCCAGGTATTGGCGGATTTCATAGTAGAATGCACCGTCCCTGAGGAGGCCGAACCTGAGCAAAGCAAAATTGACGACCTGAAGACTCAACCGGACTCCTCCGACGAAGAAGCCAGTTCCTTCGATGGCTTTTGGACCCTCCACGTGGACGGATCTTCCAACATGGCGGGCGCTGGTGCAGGCCTGATCTTGACCAGCCCTGAGGGAGTCGTCGCAGAGTACGCTCTGCATTTCGGATTCTCCGCAACAAACAATGGAGCAGAATATGAAGCTCTAATCGCAGGATTGAGGGTCGCTAAGGAGCTTGGAATAGACCAACTCCGGGTGCACAGCGATTCCCAACTTGTAGTGGGACAAGTCAGCGGGAGCTTTGAAGCGCGGGAGGACAGTATGGCCAAATATCTTGAGAAGGTGAAGGAATTCACCCCCGCCTTCAACAATTTTGACATCAAGCAAATTCCAAGATCGGAGAATGCCAGAGCCGATTTTCTCTCCAAGCTAGCAACATCGGCTCCGACCGAATTGCCCAAAGGCGTCCTCTTTGAAGTTTTAAAACACCCAAGTACGGAAGAACCGCAGCTCGTAATGGATATTGACCACGAGCCCAACTGGGTCGACCCGCTGATAACCTATCTTAGAGATGGGATTCTTCCCCAAGATGCGAAAGAGGCCCGAAAACTCCGAAATCAAGCATCCCGGTACATCCTCTATGAGGGCAAATTGTACAAGAGATCGTACTCCTTGCCTCTCTTGAGATGTCTCCGACCCTCAGAAGCCGACTACGCTTTATGGGAAGTGCACGAGGGAGTTTGCGGAAGCCATTTGGGTGCCAGATCTCTATCCCACAAACTACTCCGCCAAGGGTACTACTGGCCAACAATGCATCATGATTCAATCGAATATGTCAAAAAATGCGATCGATGCCAAAGGTACGCCAACGTCCAGAGACAACCTGCTACCGAGCTCACACCCCTGAGTGCCCCATGGCCTTTTGCGCAATGGGGGATGGATATTCTTGGCCCCTTTCCCATGGCATCCGGTCAAAGGAAATTCCTCCTTGTAGCAATCGACTACTTCACCAAATGGGTCGAGGCCGAACCACTAGCCAAAATCACAGAAGCGAAAGTACAGGATTTCGTCTGGAAATCAATAGTGTGCAGGTTCGGTTTACCTCGAACACTGATCACTGATAATGGACGGCAATTTGCGGGAGCCAGATTTGCTGAATTCTGTGAAGACCTAAACATCTCCCACAAGTTCACATCAGTGGCCCATCCCCAGGCAAACGGCGAAGCCGAGGTAACGAACAGAACCCTTTTGCAGGGAATCAAGACAAGGCTTGAAAAAGCGAAAGGAACTTGGGCGGACGAGCTTTACCATGTGCTATGGGCGTACCGAACTACCCAGAGGTTGCCTACAGGAGAGACTCCCTTTGCTCTAGCCTTTGGTACAGAAGCCGTCATCCCGATCGAACTTAAACTCCCGTCGGCACGCGTCGTGGCGTTCGACGAACCCCAGAATGCACAAAATCTCAGGGCCAACCTCGACCTACTGGAAGAAAGGCGGGAGATCGCTCAGGTCCGAATGGCGGCCTACAGACAGAAGGTTGCCCGATATTATAACGCCCAAGTCAAGAACAGGACATTTAGAGCGGGGGATCTTGTACTCCGACGAGCTGCTGTCTCACAGCCGCAGGCCCAGGGGAAGCTAGCCCCAAATTGGGAAGGACCTTATGAGATCAAAGAAGTAGTCCGACCTGGGACTTATTATCTTAAGGAGCTCGGAGGGGCCGACCTCCCGCGACCATGGAACTCAGAAAACTTACGGGTATACTACCAGTGATTTCATCCTAATCGAAAAATGTGTGCCCACTTGTCTAGGGACAATTCAAGCAGACGGTATCAAAAATGAGAACGCAATCTTACAAAAGTCGAAGGCCCGGTTCCTTTAGACCGGATGGGGGGAGAGGCCTCACAACGCCCATATGTGCCCCCACAGCCCTGTTAGGGACAGGAGAAGAACCTCGCCCTAACTTGAGCAAAGTCGAAGGCCCGGTTCCTTTAGACCGGACGGGGGGAGAGGCCTCACAACGCCCATATGTGCCCCCACAGCCCTGTTAGGGACAGGAGGAGAATCTCGCCCTAACTTGAGCAAAGTCGAAGGCCCGGTTCCTTTAGACTGGACGGGGGGAGAGGCCTCACAACGCCCATATGTGCCCCCACAGCCCTGTTAGGGACAGGAGGAGAACCTCGCCCTAACTTGAGCAAAGTCGAAGGCCCGGTTCCTTTAGACCGGACGGGGGGAGAGGCCTCACAACGCCCATATGTGCCCCCACAGCCCTGTTAGGGACAGGAGGAGAACCTCGCCCTAACTTGAGCAAAGTCGAAGACCCGGTTCCTTTAGACCGGACGGGGGGAGAGGCCTCACAACGTCCATATGTGCCCCCACAGCCCTGTTAGGGACAGGAGGAGAACCTCGCCCTAACTTGAGCAAAGTCGAAGGCCCGGTTTCTTTAGACCGGATGGGGGGAGAGGCCTCGCAGCGCCCATACGTGCCCCCGCAGCCCTATCAGGAACAGGAGGAGAACCTCATCCTGATATGAGCGGGGAGTAAGGCTCGGACTCCTACGGGAGCCGGGTTCCGCCACAAAAGGTTTCGCCCAGACTCCTACGGGAGCCGGGTTCCGCCACCAAAAGGTTTCGCCCGGACTCCTACGGGAGTCGGGTTCCGCCTACTTCGACATCAGAGCGGCTCCGCCGGACTTCTACGGAAGCTGGACTTTACTTATGACTTTGATTACAGAAAGACTTTGCCCTAATTCTTATCGTAGGAGTCCGGGCTCTACCTTCGACATCAGAGCGGCTCCGCCCGGACTTCTACGGAAGCTGGACTTTACTTATGACTTTGATTACAGAAAGACTTTGCCCTAATTCTTATGAAAACTATGCTACTTCAACTTCTAGGAGCTCCTTCGAACCTAGCCCCAACTCCAGCGGAGAAAGATCCCAGCAAACCTAACAAGTGGATATCTCCTAATGACAGGAAAAACCGAAAAGAAGCCCGGCGAAGGACGACCCCACATGAACTGAAAAGGTCGCCGACGGTCTTGGAACGGCATGACACAGGCAAAGAGAAGGAAAGAAGTTCGGCAGACAATTATTTGACACGAGAGGTAAACAAGATACTGAAATCACTATTTTATTCGATAGAAGCACACACTACAGGACCCAGCGGGTCAGGAAAAAGAAGATACACGTCATCGCAAGTATCACGAGCACGGTTCAGGCAGGACGAACCCGAGGCCGCTCCAAGCCATGAACTCCATCTCTATCCTTCTCAGTCACGTTCTCCAGTGCGTGTTACAGCTCTCGCCCCATTCTGTTCCCAAAGTCCCGGCCTTAGCGAGAAAGGGGTGGGATTGATCTCCGGAGGCGGCGGGGGTAACGACGGCAGTAACGAAGACCTGTTTCAAGAAGAGCCGTAGCCATGACGGCCGCCACCTGAGACGCTCCGGCAAGGTCGGCATGTGCTACTTCCACCATCTCCGCAACAAGTTCTACCACCCCGCCGTCGACCGTCTCTAGTCCCTTGGCCCCGACGGTGTCAAGGATCCCGTCATGACTTGTGACGTCTATTCTGCCCTCTTGACCGGTATTGCCCCGCCTTACTGCTCCAAAATTCGCGGGCAGAATAGCTTCTACAACAGCCCCCGATATTAAACCCCTGTTGTTGAAGGAATTCTTCCTTGGGCCCCCTCTGAGATGACAGAGATTCTCACCGACCGTCGTCCTCCTCCTCACCTTCCTCCGAGCCCTAACAATCCCCTCAAGAACAGCCTCCAGAGTTGAGGACATGGTGTGGAAACCCTCAGAGAAGGATTGATAGGCAAAAGGCGGCGAGAATTGGTGCGAGGGGAGCAAGACTCTCAGGGGAAAAGAAGAACGCCAGGATGAGACCGTGAATGGATCGAAGGGTTTAAATAGCCGGCGGATCCTGGCGCAGTTATGACGGCGAGAATTCCTGGGCCAGATGGTGTGTGCCGCGTGTCGCGCTTATCCACTTCGTTGCTATCGAGGGTTGACCGCTCACAGATTCCCACAGAGCGACGCCTGGGATCGCGTTTCAACGGGGGTTCCGAAAAGACTTTTCAAGTCGCCTTTGCCAAAAAACGGATTCTGACACGCGCGCATTAAGTGGGGGCAGCTACGCACAAGGATCGAGGGGGCAATTTCGGCTGTGCATCTCTCTCTCTATGTACTTCCTTTGCTTGAAATTCAAACTTGGAAGTAGGGGGACTGGTGTTGGGTATAAAATACCCGCAGCCGAAATCCCCATCAGAACGGCTCCGCCCGGACTCCTACGGGAGCCGGGCTCCACCTTCGACATCAGCACGGCTCCACCCTTCGACATCAGAATGGCTCCGCCCAGACTCCTACGGGAGCCGGGCTCCACCTTCGACATCAGCGCGGCTCTGCCCGGACTCCTACGGGAGCTGGGCTCCACCTTCGACATCAGCGCGGCTCCGCCCGGACTCCTACGGGAGCCGGGCTCCACCTTCGACATCAGAACGGCTCCACCCGGACTCCTACGGGAGCCGGGCTCCACCTTCGACATCAGTGCGGCTCCGCCCGGACTCCTACGGGAGCCGGGCTCCACCTTCGACATCAGAACAGCTCCGCCCGGACTCCTACGGGAGCCGGGCTCCACCTTCGACATCAGCGCGGCTCCGCCCGGACTCCTACGGGAGCCGGGCTCCACCTTCGACATCAGCACGGCTCCGCCCGGGCTCCTACGGGAGCCGGGCTCCACCTTCGACATCAGAATGGCTCCGCCCGGACTCCTACGGGAGCCGGGCTCCACCTTCGACATCAGTGCGGCTCCGTCCGGACTCCTACGGGAGCCGGGCTCCACCTTCGACATCAGCGCGGCTCCGCCCGGACTCCTACGAGAGCCGGGCTCCACCTTCAACATCAGAACGGCTCCGCCCGGGCTCCTACGGGAGCCGGGCTCCACCTTCGGCATCAGAGCGGTTCCGCCCGGGCTCCTACGGAGGCTGGGCTCCAACCGTAGCCGAACCTCAATCGACAGATCCGCACCCCCTCAGCAGGTCGCGACAACAATCATGATCCTGTTCCAGGTCCTACAGCGGATTCTACGCGGCTCCAGCAGCGGACCCATTACTCCCTGACAGGCTGTACCAAACGGCCACGATTCTGTCCCACTCCCTACGGCAGGTGCTGTACGATCCCACTACTCACTGACAGCTAGCGGCAACGGATGCCGCCCCACTATCCGCAGCAGGCCATACGTGGCAGACTATGATAATAGCCACGAGTCTACCCCACCACTCTCCGTAATTAATTTCCCTGACCGTGGGCGGCCCACTACCAGATGGTTGCAGGTGTCACCATCGATCCGTTGCCCCCTCTGCCTATAAAAGGGGATCCAGATACATTATTCTCTAAGCTCTTTTGCCTTATCTCAAAACTCTGCTAAATTCTCTGTTCGAGCACTCCATTCTTGTTGAGGCAGAGAACTGACTTGAGCGTCGGAGGGTCTTGCCGGAGCAACCCCACCTCCGGTTTAGACTTCCCTTGCAGGTCCCGGCGGCGACCGCGGCTTCCTCAACTCCAGCTTCTCCGGCGCAGGTGAATTTTTGCACCAACATAGCATATATATAATATCATGATCTGTTGGTGTAATATACACATCCAATAAATACCCTAAGTTAGACAATATCAGTAAATCCTACCATTGGCATTGTAGGCTTAGTCATGTGAATAAGAGTAGGATTGACAGGTTAATCAAGAAATGTATTCTTGAAATAGATAATTATGAATCATTACCAACCTGTGAATCCTGTCTGCTTAGTAAGATGACTAAGTCACCTTTTAAGAAAAAAGGTGAAAGAGCTAATGATGTCCTAGGTTTAATACATACTGATGTATGTGGACCTATGAACATAAATGCCAGAGAAAGATACTACTACTTCCTTATATTTACAGATGACCTATCGAGGTATGGATATATCTATCTTATGAAGCATAAGTCAGAATCATTTGAAATGTTCAAATGATTCTATACCGAAGTAGAAAAACAGACTGAAAAGAGTATTAAGATCCTTCGATTAGATCGAAGAGGTGAATATCTCATCAGTGATTTTCTAACATATCTAAAAAAGAATAGGATTCTCTCACAATGGACCCCTCCTGGAACACTACAATATAACGGGGTATCTGAAAGGAGGAATTGAACCTTGTTAGACATGGTTTGATCCATGATGGGCTTTGCGAGTCTGTCAATCTTCTTTTAAAGATATGCTTTAGAAACTGCCTATTACATTTTGAATAAGATGTCGAGCAAGTCTGTCGATAAAACTCCATATGAGATATGGACTGGGTGTAAGTTGGTGCTCTCACACCTTAAGGTCTGGAGGTGTCTAGCTTATGTCAAGTGTTTAAAGACAGATAAGCTTGGACTTAAGTCCGATAGATACTTGTTCGTTGGATACCCTAAGAAAACTAAAGGATACTACTTCTATCTCACTGCAGAGCAAAAGGTGTTTGTCAGCAGCAGGACAGTCTTTTTGAAAAAAGAGTTTCTTAGTGAAGGAGTTAATGCTTGTAAAATTAAACTTGATGAAGTTCAAAGGGTGGAAGGACCGACACATACAGAATTGAATTTGATTGAAAAATCAAAATTAGAGTCAGTAGAGGTGCCATTAAGGAGATCCAGTAGAGTATCGCATCAGCCAGATAGATACTATGGTTTCTTGATCCAGGATGGTGATCCTATTAAACTTGATGAGAATGATGAGGATCCGATCACCTATATGGAGGCCATGCAAATGTCCGATTCCTAAAAATGGCTTGAGGCCATGAAGTCCGAGATAGAGTTTATGAAGATCAATAGTGTATGGACACTAGTTGATCCACCTAAAGGGATAAAACTCATAGGGTGTAAATAGATTTTCAAGAGAAAAATATGAGCAGACGGAAAGGTAGAGACTTATAAAGCCTGTTTAGTTGTCAAGGATTACCATCAGCATTATGGTATTGACTATGACGAGACGTTCTTACCTGTGATAATGCTCAAGTCCATTTGAATTATGCTTGTTATCACTGCACACTTAGATTATGAGATCTGACAAACAGATGTTAAAACCACTTTTCTAAATGGAGAGCTGGAAGAAGAGGTGTATATGATATAGCCTGAAGGGTTCACATCTATAGATGAGGTGAAAGTGTGCAAGTTGAATAGGTCTATTTATGGACTTAAGCAGGCATCTAGGAGTTGGAATATGTATTTTGATAAGATGATCAAAACATATGGCTTCGTTAGGAATAAAAAATAACCTTGCATCTACAAGTGGGCTACCGATTCTATAATCATCTTTTTTGTACTGTATGTGGATGACATATTGTTACTAGAAAATAACATTCCAGCTTTGCAGAGTGTGAAGCTGTGGTTATCATCACAGTTCTCCATGAAGGACTTGGGAGAAGCATCCTACATCCTAGAGATGAAGATCTATAGAGATAGATCTAGAAGATTATTTGGATTGTTCCAATCTACGTACATTGATACCATGTTGAAGATGTTCAATATGGATAATTTCAGGAGAGGCTATCTTCTGATAGGTTATGGAATTACTCTCTCCAAGAAGGATTGTCCGATAATTCTTGAGGAGAGAGCGCATATGAGTAGAATACCATATGCTTCGGCAGTGAATCTATTATGTATGCCATGATGTATACAAGGCCGGATGTGGCCTATTCACTAGGGGTAGTGAGTAGGTATCAGTCGATTTGGATGAGAACCATTGAAAAATTATGAAAGCGATCCTTAAATATTTAAGAAATACTAAAAATCAATGGCTTATCTATAGAGATACTGATCTAAAACTTGTGGGATATACTAATTTCAATTTCTAGTCAGTTTGTAATGACAGCAGAAGCTTATTGGGCTACGTATTTATTTTGAATGGAGGAGCTATTTGCTGGAAGAGTTTCAAGCAACATATTATGGCTGATTCTATATGCGAAGTGGAATACAATGCTACATCGAATGTTGCAAAGGAGGTGGTGCGATTACGAAAATTTATCACTGAGCTGGGAGTTACACCTTCTATTGATGACCCTATCCTACTGTATTGTAACAGCTCCAGTGCCATAGCTCAGGCGAAAGAACCGAAGTCACACCAGTGCACCAAATATATTCTACACTGCTATCATCTAGTACGAGAGATCATGAATCGAGGTGACATCGAGTTTCAGAAGATCGACAGAGAGGAGAACCTAGCCGACCCCTTTACTAAAATTTTCGGGATCAAAGAGTTCGATGACTTCAAATGGAAGATAGGTATAAGATACTGTCCCGATAGACTTTAGTCCAAATAGAAGTTATTGAGAATTATGTCCTAAAATTAATTGTGCAATGATTGAGTTCTTCTTTATATATGAATTATTGATAAATGAATAAAAATTATTCTAATTTTTTTCATCACAAAGTTACATCTTCTTTATAGAACTCTTGTATTGTGTCAAGTCCTTAGAACTATATTAGTAAACGATAAAAAGAAGATTTATCGTATAGTTCTTAAACATGTTCGTGACCAAATGATACATTATTATAGGACGATGATATTTATCGAGTGAAGGTCATTGTGTGCCATATGGATTGGTTGTCCTCTTAATCAAGGAGTGTGGTGATACTAATATGACATACAGATGAGATGTAGGAGATATCATTACTGAACAAGTGACTCACCTGCTGAGCATTCTGCTGTTAAGAGCTGCTCGCGAAGTATATGGGCATAAGTATCCCTCAAATCTAAGATCGTCATAGTGACTTGCAAGCAACTCACTGTGCTTTGATGTCAGACTATTTGAATTTCTAGTACAGTGATGGAAGGCTACTAGGTACAGTCAAGTACTTACAAAGTCTGTGTATGGATTAAGAAGGAATTGATCCTTTCAGATTATTGGAGCTGATGTATCACTGTATTTTAATTTAGTAAAGTCTTGATCAGGATAATCTATGAGATAGATTTGAAAGATTGAAATGCAAGGTGGATGAAGCAATCTCGGTTGACAGTTAACCTGAGACCATCTTAGAGCATTCAGGGTCAAAGGGATGAATTATGCGATAACTATGTGCATGGGTTCTGAAATATTTTTTTATAATAATTCAACCTATCTAGATATCGAAAGCCATTGCTAAATGATAGTTTTGATTAGTGCAGGAATCGGTTCCTGTGCTATCGCTTAGTGTTTGAACCTATGGAGTCACGCACACAAGTCAGACACCATAGAAAAGAATTGATCTATGTTTATATGTCCAATTTAGAAGTACTTGACTTGATTAAATATATAAGCTAATTTAATTAAGAATTAAGTTATGGATCAAATAGAATTGAAGAGTTGACTATGTCTAGCTAGCACTATACATGAGGTTCAGGTTCAATCTCGAAGATGAATAGTTTCTGATCTATGATCCATGAAGTCTATGAGAGATTGAATTTAAGTGCTGATTAATTTTAGATTAGATCTGAATTAATTAAACTTAATTAAATTCAAAATTTAAGTTAGACTTGGTGTAAAAATTTTTAAAAATTTAGGATTGACAGTCTTTCGAAATTATTTCGAACCAGTTTCGAATTGAATTTGAATCAAATCTTTTTTGGATGAGATATGAGAAATCCTACTTGTACTAGAATTTTCTCATCCCTTGGGCCGACCAAAACCTAGAATGGTGCTTGTTGTGGGCGTCTCATGTGGGTGTAGAATTGGGTGCTTTGTGGTTGTCATATATGATGATAATTCTATCTCATGTAAGAGTCCTTCTTTCATGAGTATTGAATTGAGTCAAAGCATGTTTGAATTAGGAGTCCTATACTTAATGGGTCATGAGAATCATCTATAAATAGAGAGGATCTCTACCTATAGATGCATAGCAATCAAATCAAATTGAGAGAAGAGAAAAAAAGAGAGAGAGGCATGAGAAGGGGCATCCCCTTTCCTTCCCCTTGACATCTCCTCTTATTGCCGCCCATCCTCTTCTTGTCGTGGGGCCTATCTTGGGCATCTCCCTTGTTGGTGTGAGGCATCACACCAGCACATCCCCTCCCTTATTTGGTTGGATTGCAAAGATGATTTAATCAGAGTTCATCCCGCTTTCTTGTGTTATCTGGCATGCATGCGAAGTAGAAAATTTGCACTTTCAGGTCTCTATGAAGATTGATTCTAGATTTTTGAGGATTTGATCTCGTATTCCACTGCTATCCAGATAAGGATTTGATCCTTATTCATATAGTTTTGTAGAAAATTTTAGATGCAATCCTGGTTGCCCGAAGAGAAACAGTTTTCCTTCCTTTTACATATCAGATGCTAGGGGTTTATGAGAGGGTGCTCTAGTCAGGCCGTTAGCTAGAGAGAAGGTCACCATTGATATTGAAGAAGAATTGACTTAGATGTTTGAACCTAAAATTTGTAGGGTTAGAATAAAGTTAATCAGTTAAGGCTCAACTTCAAGAGATGTTAAGGAAAGAACTAGGAAATAAGAAGTGAAAGGTTGGCTATGCGTTAGAGTGATCTAACAATCAGATACAGTCAGGTCTAGGGTGAAACCAAAAGCTAGATGACATTTATATATAAGGAGAGTTGGAGAGTATCAACAATGATGAGTGAATCAACTATTTTGAGGATTCCACCTTTTCGATGAAGGGCTACTCAATCATGGATTATGACATTGGTGAGAACCTAATGGATGGTCTGAGTTAGAGTTGTAGTGAAAAGTTTTGCCTAAGGAAGCATGCCTTTGACTTGGCTTCTTAGGATACTATTTTTTGAAGAACAAGATGGGCATTTGAGAAGATTTGAGGATATTAGTATAAGAGTGTAACTTTTTGTTTACACCATATTATAGTGGCTTCAGTTATCTGAGGAGGTGAGAATGGTTGCTACAAATGTTTATAACATGATTTTAGAGTGGTTGATGAGGGACGGATTTGAACCATTGGTTTAAGACTTTGGGTTGAGGGACCCTTGGAGATCTCCTTAGTTTACTGACAATTGTAAAGATCTACTCGTTTTATTTGAGAAATATTCTGTGAGTGTATTGGTTGGTTTTGTTTAGAGTGGGGCAGCTGCTGATGGTTTATAAGTGAGGGTTTTGCATTGGCTCTTAGTAAAAGAGGATGAGAAAGCGACAAATGAGGAACATAGGTTAGGATTTGGGCTGCTTGGCAAGGTAGACAATGCTTGTGCAGGAAGGAGGAGGATGAGGAAGGGAAGGAGGTTTATGGTCCTTTCACTAGTTTCTTTTATATACTTTCATAATCTCCTTTAAGAATTAAAGGCATGATTTACTAAATCTATGTACATATAAACAATTTAAAAGGACTACAAAAAATCATATCAATGCGAAACTTAATGTTTGTTGTGAAGCAATAATCTTACATTTCTTTTTGTGCCAAGCTGCTTATATCTTCTAGAAAAAATAAATACAACCTCAAAATACATAGTTCATTTTTTCATCTTCAATTGTGTAGACTACACTAATACTCATAAAGCTTATAAATATATTTTAAGACATGAGATACATCGGCCTATATAGAGCTGAGCAGTGATGCCTACAACTTCTAATCAAGCAATGAAGGAATAGGAAGGCTCATCATTTCATGTTGTTTAACATCAAGGTCTTCATCAAATGCATCAGCAAGTTGTTTAAGGATCTCATCAACTGATAGTGATTCAAGAATCTCAACTATCTTATATGGAGTTAGATACTATAATGAACTACCATGCATCATACAAGAAGAAGACTTCACTTTTGATCAGATGCATCAATGAGCTAGGGATTGTCAGCTAGTTGAGAAATTAGATTACCTTAGATTGAGAAAATAAAAGGTTGATTCTGAAAGAATAGTGCTCTATAAGTCAATCGCATGGGTGATGCGAAGAGACTTTTCTGTGTTTTCTTCTTGCTCATTTGTATGACATTGGTTAATTTTTATTTGTGAGGTATTATGTTTAATCATCTACTGGATCATATTTTATGATTATGATAAATCTCATAGATTAGGATAATGATTTTAGGATCATGATGAAATCATACCAGTGAGATCTAAAATCTTGGTAGCTACAATCTAAAATATTTTTAGTCATTGGATCATTGAGTCGGAGATCGATGATGCCGGTAAGACTGGTACATCCTATGTATACTCAACAGAAAAGATGATTGATCTCACAATCACTTGTGTGATGATACTAATACAAGGATGTAGGTACTCATTAGAGAATGAGTTCATTAAACTAATCCACAAGGAGAACATCTGATGGAGCCTTATAGCATGTCGACGGATGGTTCTCCAATAAGAATGGTGCAAGTGATCTTTTGATCTGAGATCACTATGGTACCTTATATATTTGGATCCATACTTTAGTTTATTTTCTAGCATACCACTTTGAGATGTGTGTAGGATATTTTAGATTTGGTGAAGTGTGCATGAAGGTTGTGAGTGGTTAATATGAAATCGATTACTCCTTGTAGGAGGAGAGAATATCCTATGTGATCTCATAGGATGATGACTCTGAGAGTCTCTAGCTACAGCAGAGATGAACAGTAAAAAAAATTTTTACTGATTCATCAATCGAGTCATCATCATTAGATCAAGATATATATGGATAGATATTTGGACTTAACATGATTCCATGCCCATAGTCTATCTGGGATGTTATGTGATCAAAGGATTGAATTACACGGTAACTTATCATGAAAGAATAATTTTGATATTTTCATCAAATTTTATATCTTCTGAGTAGTTATGACACATTGCTAGATGTCAATCTTAATTTATAAACTTACAAAAATTAAAAAAATTTATTTCAAAAATTAATTAGAAAGTATTCTGATTAATTGATGCCTTTGGATTGATCTATCGGATTAGGTCATGAGTCTGAGTCCACTGCTGACTAGATATGAAATCCAATGGATCACACACAATAGAGATTTGATTTTGATCTAATCTATTTAGATTTATTGTAAATCTTATGGGTTAATTAAATTGCTGGCACATGAATTAATCTAAGTTCTCAATTGGGTTCAGTGCAAAAGTGTTTGTGCTAACCCTAAACTTGTTGTCCTGACCTAATAGGATTAGGTTCAATCCTTAAGTCATGAGATGGCTTAACTAATTAGTTTTGAAAGTATTTCAGCTAATCTAGAATTCCTCCACACAAAACCACATGCAAATTTAATGGGACACCCAAAATAAATTGCAGTGAGAAGGAAGAGTCCTTCTCATCCACTTCTCTTAACTCCTTCCTTATTTTTCCATGTGTTCCTTTATTCCAAATGTCATGAGATGATTTTTGAGATTTATAGGTGCAGGAGTGGAGGAGTCCTTCTACATGAAGGCTCTTCTACACCCAATAACTTCTATCTGGAGAATTTATTCTTCATAGGAAACTATGGGACATCGCATGTGATGTTAATGCACCAAATTTATTTTTTTTTCCTCCCATACCTCTTAATTCTTACACACCTAAAATTATGGGACTATGAGAAGGAAAAGTCCTTTTGCTCCTAAACTTTTCCACATGCTGATTAATTGTGATGATTTATTGGAATCATCACGTGAGGAATATGGGATGCCAAGAGTTGGCATCCATTAGAAGTAGGTAGCACTCGATTATTTCCTATTCAAAGGGGGTGCTACTTCTGATTGGGACATCCCATTTTCTGGCTAAGATTAAGCATGAGAATGAGAGGAAAAAGATTAAAAAAATTGAAAAAAAGATAAGAAAAAGGAAAGAGAAAAATAGAAAGAAAGATAAGAAAAAATTGGAAAGCATGTGATGCTTGTCTTAGATTCAGATTGTTCAAATGTTGAACATCTAAATTTGATTTTTAGGTGATGAGTTCTTATAAGAAATGGTTTCTTATATGGTCCTAGTGGAGGTTTTGAAAGCATACAGGCAATGGTGCAATCTATTCTTAAGAAGGACGATTGGTAGTGGACTTGTGAAGGTGGCTGCAACACTATATCAAATTGGAAAGGATCTTGGAAAGGATCTTGATCTGTCCTATGTGAATCATCATTGGAAAGCTTCTATTACCAGATCTTTCTATTATCATTGGAAAGGATCCTGATCTATCATCGTTGGAGCCTTGTGGAGATCTTTCTATTACCAGATCCTCATCTTCATGTTTAATATATGACTTCTGATCCCTCGTTAATATAAATGCTAGAATTATTTGTTTGTAATCATCAAAAAATTTTTAGGATTTGTATTTCGATAGTCATATTTTAATTGTTAAAACTTATTTTCAATAGTTGAATGCATATAAAAATTTTTGAAAACTATATTCCGCTGCACCATCAAAATCCAACTATGGTACAGTGCCATTTTTGATTGATTCAATTAAAACTTATGTTATTATTGTGATATGGATTAGATCCAGTTTATTTTATGGCAAAAATCTAATTTTTTAAATAATATTTAATTTATATTTTTGATGCATCTTTTGTTAAGGATAAATGTTATCAGTCCATGATCATACTTGGATATGAGATTTCGTAGTCTTTAGACTTGTGAGATAAGTTTAGGTTAGATTCTATGATCTGATCTTTTATAAAATTGTAAATCCAGTGCATGTGATGCGCGAAGCCTTGAAATGATACATTGGATGTATATTGCCAAGACTTAGAGTTCTTGCATATGATGCATTCACCTAAGATCCAAGGACCGACCACCATGTAATTAGGCATTCATTATTATGGGTCTTCCATTATGATTATTGCCCTAGGTATGTGTGGAGCTGGAAAAAAAATTTTGATTATAAAAAGGATGCTTCAAGACATGGATTAGGATTTTTATCGATGGATATATTTTTTACTATAATTCATTGATCTAATGTGATTAGAATTTATGATTGTAGATTAAATCAAATTCATAGTTCTAATTTGATTAGAAATTATATTTAATTAAGATTGATCAAGTTGTTATTGACCTAATTTGATTAGGGCTTGAGTCATGGTTGATCGGATCTTAGCTAACCTAATTTAATTAGGATCAATCTAAGAATTGGTCAACTCAACTCAAAAAGATGAGAAATGTTTGACTTAAAATTAAAATTGGATCAAGAGTTGAATCCGAATCAAAAATTCTAGATGGCTCTTATGCCCATATATTTAAACATCTCCATTGAGATATTTGTGAATGATATCATAATTAAAATAACATAAAAAGTTTGTTATCATATTTTATAATTATTATAAAATTAATAATGAGTGGTTATGGATTAGGATACATCCATCTGATGGATGTATGCATGAATGCTTCCTTATTGGCTGATTATATAGATGTATCTGTAATAGTTGCAATAACGACTGGGTGCCCCTGATGTATTGTATTTTCAGCTATACCTTTCTTTCATATATTTCTAACTATTGATTAAAACTTTCATATATTGATATAAAATTATAAAAAAAATTATTTAAAAATAGATAAAAATTATTTCTTTCTATTTTTAGATAAAGATCAAGTATTCACAAAAGTCTTTATGGAGATGAAGACTGGACTACTGGGTGTTTGGAGAGCAGAGGTGCATTTAGATTGACCATGAGATGGTCAATCTATGATGCACCTAAGATTTGACCTATATACCATCCTGTGACTTGGATGATTTTTATTGAGAAGTCCATAACCATTTAATTTCTTATAATATGCTCTTACATGCTGATAGTTAGAATTAAAATAAAATTGCATATGATGTATTTATATATATTTTGGATGTGCATGAGACCTAAGTCCCTCATTTAAATTAGATTAAGTTATAATGGTAAAGTGTTAAGAACACTACCCATGTCTTCTTTCATGTCAAGACAATATTATGTCAAAAATCATAGTAGGCTTGTTGTACTATCCACAAGGCTTACTGTAGAGATTGATGTGATACTATCTTGGTACATAACGAAGCTAATGATATTTAGCTCATATTAAGTTAATAGAGTATATCAAAAACTGTAGTGAGTTTATTGTGCTATCCATAAGATTTGCTATAGAAATTGATATGATGTTGACTTAATGATGCTTATGACATATTTTAGTAGTACTGCTTTGTTGTGTTATCCATAAGGATAGTATTATTTAGATATGACCACATAGGATTGAAGGATATGATTTAACTAAAATACTATAGTTTATTGTGTTATCCACAAGGCTATAAGTATTTTAGAGGTAAAAATTATATTGAGAGTTGCATGAGATGTAATTAGTAAAGAGTTATCTACCCACGAACTCATAGGAGCTTGTTATGCTTTTCATAAGACTTTTTATGAAAAATTGGGATCTCAACCCCATTAAAAAATTTGATGATAGATTTTCTTATTTTTCATACTTGAGGGCTATAAAATTTGCTAAAATAGTAGGAGATACAATTAGATAAAAGTTCTCATCTAAATTGTACATGTCATCATGAATAATCCTTTTATGTTCTTATATATTCATCTGCATCTTCACTATTACTGTATGATATATTTGATGCCTTTTTATATTGATCGAACTTCATGGAGTGGTTAAAGAACCAGAGAATAGTTCTCATGTAGGAGATAGTCTCCTATTCTCCTGATTCTGATTTGATCGGAGATGATACTATAAAGAAGAAAAAGCTGCATATGAGATATTGCAGGGATTGACAGCATGACTGTCAAGTGTATCCTAATTAACTTAATCATGTGATTAAATCAATCAAGTTCTTATCATAAAGGGTGAGTTAATCCAGGATTTGATCCTGCTAACTCTCCTAAATTCTTTCTTTAGCATCTCTCAGGAGAAGGTGAAGAATGTCTTCTCTATAGATATCTATTTTCATTACAGTAATGATGAGCATTTGAAAGAAATTGCAAGAGTTGTCTAGCAAGTGTGAAGTAAAAGCAAGATGCAAAAGTTGTATCTCCTAAAATTTTACATATAATACAAACAATTTATCATTGAGTATTTCAGCTTTAAAATTTTGGGTATAAGATACCTCATATAGGTCTCACTTATGCAAAGCTTGCTGGGCTTATAAAGCTGAAGAGAGGTGACTTCATACCTTTTTGTCTTTGATGGATAGTCCATTCAAACTAAGGCTGAAGGAACCTATTTATACATGTAACCTTCTAATAAGATTTAGAAACTAGTAGACTGTTGTTATATACCTAAATTTATCAGAAACATTATTTCAATTCTTTTATAGCATGATTTTGAAATTAATATAAAGAGCAAAAGTTGTTCTTTTTCTAAAAATTTTATAGCTATGGATTTATGATGATGGTTTCATATTTTTGTCACTCAATGATGTTATTCTTCATATTGATGAGAATAAGAAAAGAATATATGATAGTCACATATCTCTGACATTGCTAACTTGATCATTTTTATGAGTCTAAGATAAACAAGTAATACAAAGAAGAGTTCTTTGATCTGTATGATTTTTGATTCATATAAAACTTATAAATCTTATCTCATGGGTAAAATGACCAAGATTTCATTTACTAGATATGAAAAAAGAGCAAGTGAGCTATTAGGCCTTATACATATGGATGTTTGAAGGCTAATAATATCTCGATCCAGAGATGGACATCCCATATGAGATATGGTATGTTCCTTAATATGCTTCACAGACCTTGTTATCTCATTTTGGGGATATGCTCTAAAAATTACTACATGTGTTTTGAATTAGATACCATCAAAATCTGTTGCTAGTACTTCATATGAAAAATGAAAAAGAAAAAAGACAGGTTGCCCAGCTTATGTGAAAAGAGTTAATGTACATAAGCTTTGTACTAGATCAAGTTTGTATAAGTTTATAAGTTATCCTAAGAGTAGTATGTAATACTATTTCTACCATCCTATAGGACAAAAAGTGTTTTATAAGTAGGTATACCATTTTTTGAAAAAAAAAATTATCTAAGAAGGAGACAGTGGGAGGATAATTGAACTTGAGAAGTTCAAGACCTATGAACTATCCCATCACAACCTATGGAGTGTCCATAAATTGATCTTCGACCAGATGTGTCTATTGATAAGGCACTATCATGACACACACCTTTTCTCTGAAGGTCAATAAGAGTGTGTAATGTACCATTCAAGATATAAGTTTGTCATTGAGAATGACAATATGCCATGCATCATTCTGAATGATGTTCCTTGATCTATTCAAAAATAGTCATGAGTAGAGACTCTGACAGATGGTTTGAAACTATGAAATCTGAAATGGACTTCCTGTACATCAACCAAGTATGAATTTTGGTTGAAGTACCTATGGGTATGACCCAATAGATTACTAGCAGAAATGTCAATCTGAATTTTTACTTGCTATAGCCACACACCATCTAGAGAGTTTGTCTCTAGTGGAAAGACAAATCCATTTATAAATTATAGCAGGTATTGAGGAGTTGGTACTTCTATTTTTGATGAGATAGTCAAAATGTTTGACTTTATCAACATATGAATGAACCATATGTGTGTAAGAAGATAAGTGGGAGTCCCATTAACTTCTTGATTATGGATGTGGATAACATACAGCATATTGGGAAAGTTATCCCAATGTTGCACTCGATCAAAGGCATGCTTATCACAAAAGTTTTCTTAAAAAATATTTGAGTGTAGCATCCAATATACTTGATATTGATAGAGATAGATCTAAATAGATGCTAGGCTTGTCCCAATCTAGGTATTTAGATTTTATGTTGAAGGAGTTCAACATGAATAGGTGTAGAAGAGTTTACTTACCCATATATTCAATGTACCAAGCCTGATGTGGTTTATACCTTATGCATAATCATTGATTTCAGGCAGATCCATGATAGGATCTTTTCAAAACTGTGAAAAGTATTCTCAAAGTACTTGAGAAGTACTAGAGGGATAAAAAATTAAAAGAGTTCTAAACAGCAAACTATATTTGTATCAGTTAATTGCTGTTAGTAAAAATTGCTAAGAAAAGTCGTCTGATGAAAGAGTTCATCACTGAGTTAGTGTGGTCTCATTAGAAACCCACGCACATCCTATGATATTTTCACCTCATTCATGATTATATCATAAAATAAGTTGATATAAAGAATAGCATAATGGACCAGTTTACTAAGCCTTAATACAGTAGCAGTGTGTTCGTCACCTTGATTGTATGGGCATTAGGTACAAGAATGATTGATTTTAGTACAAGTGAGAGATTGAAAGAATAGTGTCCTACAAGTCAATCACATGGGTGATGTGAAAAAAAATTTTTATATTTTTTTCCTGCTCATTTGCATGATATTGGTTAGTGTTTACTTGTAAGGTATTGCATTTTATCATCTGCTACATCATCTTTTATGATTATGATAAATCTCATAGATTAGGGTAATAATTTTAAGACCATGATAAGATCATGCCAATGAGATCTAAAATCTTGATAGCTCCAATCTAAAATATTTCTAATCATTGGATCATCGAGTCGGAGATCGATGATGTCGGTAAGATTGGTACATCCTATGTATACTCAATGGAGAGGGTGATTGATCTCACAATCACTTGTGTGGTGACACTAATACAAGAATGTAGGTGCTTATTAGATAATGAGTTTACTGAACTGATCCATAGAAAAAATATCTGATGGAGCTTTACAGTATGTTGACAGATGGTTCTCTAGTAAGAGTGGTGCAAGTGATCCTTTGACCTGAGATCACTATAGTATCTTGTGTATTTGGATCCATACTTTGGTTTATTTTCTAGCATGCCATTTTGAGATATGTGTGGGATATTCTAAGTTTGATGAAGTGTGCATGGAGGTTGTGAGTGGTCAATATAGAATTGGTCACTTTTTGTAGGAGGAGAAACATCCTATGTGATCTCATAAGACGATGACTCTAAGAGTCTCTAACCAGAGTAGGGATGAACAGTAGAAAAGATTTTTACTAATTCATCAATCAAGTCATCATCATTAGATCAAGATACATATAGATAGATATTTGAGCTTGACATGATTCCATGCCCATAGTCTGTCTGGGATGTTATGTGATCGAAGGATTGAATTACATGATAACTCACCATGGAAGGATAATTTTGATATTTTCATCAAATTCTATATTTTCTAAGTAGTCATGACATGTTGCTAGATGTCAATCTTGATTTGTGGACTTGCAAAAATTAAAGAAGTTTAATTCAAAAATTAATTAAAAAATATTTTGATTAATTGATGCCTTTGGACTACCTAATCGGATTAGGTCATGAGTCTGAGTCCATTGCTAGCTAGATTGGAACCCAATGGGTCACATACAATAAAAATTTTATCTTGGTCTAATCTATTTAGATTTATTGTAAATTCTATGGGTTAATTAAATTGCTAGCATATGAATTAACTCAAGTTCCCAATTGGGTTCAATGCAAAAGTGTTTGTGCTAATCCTAAACTTATTGCCTTGACCTAATAGGATTAGGTTCAATCCTTAAGTCATGAGATGGCTTAACTAATTAGTTTTGAAAATGTTTCAGCTAATCTAGAATTCCTTCATTTCAAACCACATGCAAATTTAATGGGACGCCCAAAATAAATTGCGGTGAGAAGGAAGAGTCCTTCTCATCCACTCCTCCTAACTCCTTATTTTTCCATGCATTCCTTTATTCTGAACGTCATGAGATGATTTTTTGGATTTGTAGACATAGGAGTGGAGGAGTCCTTCTGCATGAAGGTTCTTCCACACCCAATAACTTCCATATGGAGAATTTATTCTTTGTAGGAAACCATGGGACATCGCGTGGGATGTTTATGCGCCGAACTAATTTTTTTTCTCCCATACCTCTTAACTCTTACATGCCTAAAATTATGAGACTATGAGAAGGAAGAGTCCTACTGCTTCTAAACTTTCCCACATGCTGATTAATTATGATGATTTATTGGAATCACCGTGTGAGGAATATGGGACGTCAAGAGTTGGCATCCCTTAGAAGTAGGTAGCGCCCCTTTATTTCCTATTTTAAGGGGGTGCTATTTCTGGTTGGGACGTCCCATTTTTTGGCTAAGACGTCCCATTTTTTGGCTGAGATTAAGTGTGAGAATGAGAGGAAAAAGACAAGAAAAGTCTGAAAAAGGTAAGAAAAAGGGGAGAAAAAAATAGAAAGAAAGATAAGAGAAAATTGAAAAGCATGTGACGCTTGTCCTTAGATTCAGATTGTTCGAGTGTTGAACATCTAAATCTGATTCTTGGGTGGTGAGTTCTTGTAAGAAATGGTTCCTTATGTGGTCCTAGT